>NW_022263569.1:0-50288 GCF_002021735.2 Oncorhynchus kisutch | reverse complement strand
TTTCATTTCATCTCAATTAGACACAGCACAGCAAAAATTGGACATCCAGAGTGCATCAAACATGATTTAGAGCTTGTTTATGGAAAAGTGCTTATTTCTGCATTTCAATGTTGTAACTTGCTGAAAACAGTCTACGTGTTTTCATAACATCTCAATAAACATAACAAAACATTTTTTATCCAGAGTGCTTCAAACATGATTTAGAGCTTGTTTATGGAAAAGTGCTTATTTCTGCATTTCAATGTTGCAACTTGCTGAAAACTATCCACGTGTTTCATTTAATCTCAACTAGACACACACAGCAAAAAATTGGACATCCAGAGTGCATCAACATGATTTAGAGCTTGTTTATGGAAAAGTGCTTATTTCTGCATTTCAATGTTGCAACTTGCTGAAAACATCCACGGTGTTCATTTCATCTCAACTAGACACAGCACAGCAAAATGGACATCCAGAGTGCATCAAACATGATTTAGAGCTTGTTTATGGAAAAGTGCTTATTTCTGCATTTCAATGTTGCAACTTGCTGAAAACTGTCCACGGTGTTCATTTAATCTCAACTAGACACAGCACAGCAAAATGGACATCCAGAGTGCATCAAACATGATTTAGAGCTTGTTTATGGAAAAGTGCTTATTTCTGCATTTCAATGTTGTAACTTGCTGAAAACAGTCCACAGTTTTTCATAACATCTCGAATAAACACAACAAAAATTTTTTTTATCCAGAGTGCATCAAACATGATTTAGAGCTTGTTTATGGAAAAGTGCTTATTTCTGCATTTCAATGTTGCAACTTGCTGAAACAGTCCACAGTGTTCATAACATCTCAATAAACACACACAAACATTTTTTGACATCCAGAGTGCATCAAACATGATTTAGAGCTTGTTTATGGAAAAGTGCTTATTTCTGCATTTCAATGTTGCAACTTGCTGAAAACTTCCACAGTGTTTTCATAACATCTCGAATAAACTAACAAAACATTTTTTATCCAGAGTGCATCAAACATGATTTAGAGCTTGTTTATGGAAAAGTGCTTATTTCTGCATTTCAATGTTGTAACTTGCTGAAAACAGTCTACAGTGTTTTCATAACATCTCGAATAAACATAACAAAACATTTTTTATCCAGAGTGCTTCAAACATGATTTAGAGCTTGTTTATGGAAAAGTGCTTATTTCTGCATTTCAATGTTGCAACTTGCTGAAAACTGTCCACGGTGTTCATTTTATCTCAACTAGACACAGCACACAGCAAAAATTGGACATCCAGAGTGCATCAAACATGATTTAGAGCTTGTTTATGGAAAGTGCTTATTTCTGCATTTCAATGTTGCAACTTGCTGAAAACTACCACGGTGTTCATTTATCTCAATAGACACAGCACAGCAAAAATTGGACATCCAGAGTGCATCAAACATGATTTAGAGCTTGTTTATGGAAAAGTGCTTATTTCTGCATTTCAATGTTGCAACTTGCTGAAAACTATCCACGGTTTTCATTTCATCTCAATAACACACAGCACAACAAAAATTGACATCCAGAGTGCATCAAACATGATTTAGAGCTTGTTTATGGAAAGTGCTTATTTCTGCATTTCAATGTTGCAACTTGCTGAAAACTATCCACGGTGTTCATTTAATCTCACTAGACACAGCAAAGCAAAATTGGACATCCAGAGTGCATCAAACATGATTTAGAGCTTGTTTATGGAAAGTGCTTATTTCTGCATTTCATGTTGTAACTTGCTGAAACATCTACAGTGTTTTCATACATCTCGAATAACATAACAAAACAATTTTTTATCCAGAGTGCTTCAAACATGATTTAGAGCTTGTTTATGGAAATGCTTATGTTCTGCATTTCAATGTTGCAACTTGCTGAAAACTGTCCACGGAGTTCATTTTATAATCTCACTAGACACAGCACACAGCAAAAATTGGACATCCAGAGTGGCATCAAACATGATTTAGAGCTTGTTTATGGAAAAGTGCTTATTTCTGCATTTCAATGTTGTAACTTGCTGAAAACTAGTCCACGGCGTTCATTCATCATCATAGAACACAGCACAGCAAAAATTGGGACATCCAGAAGTGGCATCAAACATGATTTAGAGCTTGTTTATGGAAAAGTGCTTATTTCTGCATTCAATGTTGTAACTTGCCTGAAAAACAGTCTACAGTGTTTGCATAACATCTCGAATAAACATAACAAAAACATTTTTTTTATCCAGAGTGCTTCAAACATGATTTAGAGCTTGTTTATGGAAAAGTGCTATTTCTGCATTCAATGTTGCAACTGCTGAAAACTATCCACGGTGTTCATTTAATCTCAACTAGACACAGCACAGCAAAAATTGGACATCCAGAGTGCATCAAACATGATTTAGAGCTTGTTTAGGAAAAGTGCTTATTTCTGCATTTCAATGTTGCAACTAGCTGAAAATTATCCACGGCGTTCATTTCATCTCAACTAGACACAGCACAGCAAAATTGGACATCCAGAGTGCATCAAACATGAATTTAGAGCTTGTTTATGGAAAAGTGCTTATTCTGCATTTCAATGTTGTAACTTGCTGAAAACTGTCCACGGCGTTCATTTCATCTCAACTAGACACAGCACAGCAAAAATTGGACATCCAGAGTGCATCAAACATGATTTAGAGCTTGTTTATGGAAAAGTGCTTATTTCTGCATTTCAATGTTGTAACTGCTGAAAACAGTCTACAGTGTTTCATAACATCTCGAATAAACATAACAAAAAATTTTTATCCAGAGTGCCTTCAAACATGATTTAGAGCTTGTTTATGGAAAAGTGGCTTATTTCTGTATTTCAATGTTGCAACTTGCTGAAAACTGTCCACGGAGTTCATTTATCTCAACTAGACACAGCACAGCAAAATTGGACATCCAGAGTGCATCAAACATGATTTAGAGCTTGTTTATGGAAAAGTGCTTATTTCTGCATTTCAATGTTGCAACTTAGCTGAAAACTATCCACGGTGTTCATTTAATCTCAACTAGACACAGCACAGCAAAAATTGGACATCCAGAGTGCATCAAACATGATTTAGAGCTTGTTTATGGAAAGTGCTTATTTCTGCATTTCAATGTTGTAACTTGCTGAAAACAGTCTACAGTGTTGTCATAACATCTCGAATAAACATAACAAAAACATTTTTTATCCAGAGTGCATTCAAACATGATTTAGAGCTTGTTTATGGAAAGTGCTTATTTCTGCATTTCAATGTTGCAACTTGCTGAAAACTAGTCCACGGTGTTCATTTAATCTCAACTAGACACAGCACAGCAAAAATTGGACATCCAGAGTGCATCAAACATGATTTAGAGCTTGTTTATGGAAAAGTGCTTATTTCTGCATTTCAATGTTGTAACTTGCTGAAAACAGTCTACAGTGTTTTCATAACATCTCGAATAAACATAACAAAAACATTTTTTATCCAGAGTGCTTCAAACATGATTAGAGCTTGTTTATGGAAAGTGCTTATTTCTGTATTTCAATGTTGCAACTTGCTGAAACTGTCCACGGAGTTCATTTATCTCAACTAGACACAGCACAGCAAAAATTGGACATCCAGAGTGCATCAAACATGATTTAGAGCTTGTTTATGGAAAAGTGCTTATTTCTGCATTTCAATGTTGCAACTAGCTGAAAACTATCCACGGTGTTCATTTAATCTCAACTAGACACAGCACAGCAAAAATTGGACATCCAAGAGTGCATCAAACATGATTTAGAGCTTGTTTATGGAAAAGTGCTTATTTCTGATTTCAATGTTGTAACTTGCTGAAAACAGTCTACAGTGTTTTCATAACATCTCGAATAACATAACAAAAACATTTTTTATCCAGAGTGCTTCAAACATGATTTAGAGCTTGTTTATGGAAAAGTGCTTATTTCTGCATTTCAATGTTGTAACTTGCTGAAAACAGTCTACAGTGTTTCATAACATCTCGAATAAACATAACAAAAACATTTTTTATCCAGAGTGCATCAAACATGATTTAGAGCTTGTTTATGGAAAAGTGCTTATTTCTGCATTTCAATGTTGCAACTTGCTGAAAACTATCCACGGCGGTTCATTTCATCTCAACTACACAACAGCACACAAATTGGACATCCAGAGTGCATCAAACATGATTTAGAGCTTGTTTATGGAAAAGTGCTTATTTCTGTATTTCAATGTTGCAACTTGCTGAAAACTGTCCACGGCGTTCATTTAATCTCAACTAGACACAGCACAGCAAAAATTGGACATCCAGAGTGCATCAAACATGATTTAGAGCTTGTTTATGGAAAAGTGCTTATTTCTGCATTTCAATGTTGTAACTTGCTGAAAACAGTCTACAGTGTTTCATAACATCTCGAATAAAACATAACAAAAACATTTTTTATCCAGAGTGCATCAAACATGATTTAGAGCTTGTTTATGGAAAAGTGCTTATTTCTGCATTTCAATGTTGCAACTTGCTGAAAACTATCCACGGTGTTCATTTAATCTCAACTAGACACAGCACAGCAAAAAATTGGACATCCAGAGTGCATCAAACATGATTTAGAGCTTGTTTATGGAAAAGTGCTTATTTCTGCATTTCAATGTTGTAAACTTGCTGAAAACAGTCTACAGTGTTTTCATAACATCTCGAATAAACATAACAAAAACATTTTTTATCCAGAGTGCTTCAAACATGATTTAGAGCTTGTTTATGGAAAAGTGCTTATTTCTGCATTTCAATGTTGCAACTTGCTGAAAACTATCCACGGTGTTCATTTAATCTCAACTAGACACAGCACAGCAAAAATTGGACATCCAGAGTGCATCAAACATGATTTAGAGCTTGTTTATGGAAAAGTGCTTATTTCTGCATTTCAATGTTGTAACTTGCTGAAAACAGTCTTACAGTGTTTTCATAACATCTCGAATAAACATAACAAAAACATTTTTTTATCCAGAGTGGCTTCAAACATGATTTAGAGCTTGTTTATGGAAAAGTGCTTATTTCTGCATTTCAATGTTGTAACTTGCTGAAAACAGTCTACAGTGTTTTCATAACATCTCGAATAAACATAACAAAAACATTTTTTATCCAGAGTGCTTCAAACATGATTTAGAGCTTGTTTATGGAAAAGTGCTTATTTCTGCATTTCAATGTTGCAACTTGCTGAAAACTATCCACGGTGTTCATTTAATCTCAACTAGACACAGCACAGCAAAAATTGGACATCCAGAGTGCATCAAACATGATTTAGAGCTTGTTTATGGAAAAGTGCTTATTTCTGCATTTCAATGTTGTAACTTGCTGAAAACAGTCTACAGTGTTTTCATAACATCTCGAATAAACATAACAAAAACATTTTTTTATCCAGAGTGCTTCAAACATGATTTAGAGCTTGTTTATGGAAAAGTGCTTATTTCTGCATTTCAATGTTGCAACTTGCTGAAAACTATCCACGGTGTTCATTTAATCTCAACTAGACACAGCACAGCAAAAATTGGACATCCAGAGTGCATCAAACATGATTTAGAGCTTGTTTATGGAAAAGTGCTTATTTCTGCATTTCAATGTTGCAACTATCTGAAAACTATCCACGGTGTTCATTTCATCTCAACTAGACACAGCACAGCAAAAATTGGACATCCAGAGTGCATCAAACATGATTTAGAGCTTGTTTATGGAAAAGTGCTTATTTCTGCATTTCAATGTTGTAACTTGCTGAAAACAGTCTACAGTGTTTCATTAACATCTCGAATAAACATAACACAAAACATTTTTATCCAGAGTGCTCAAACATGATTTAGAGCTTGTTTATGGAAAAGTGCTTATTTCTGCATTTCAATGTTGCAACTTGCTGAAAACTAGTCCACGTGTTCATTTAATCTCAACTAGACACAGCACAGCAAAAATTGGACATCCAGAGTGCTCAAACATGATTTAGAGCTTGTTTATGGAAAAGTGCTTATTTTCTGCATTTCAATGTTGTAACTTGCTGAAAACAGTCTACAGTGTTTCATAACATTCGAATAAACATAACAAAAACATTTTTTTATCCAGAGTGCTTCAAACATGATTTAGAGCTTGTTTATGGAAAAGTGCTTATTTCTGCATTTCAATGTTGTAACTAGCTGAAAACAGTCTACAGTGTTTCATAACATCTCGAATAAACATAACAAAAACATTTTTTATCCAGAGTGCTTCAAACATGATTTAGAGCTTGTTTATGGAAAAGTGCTATTTCTGCATTTCAATGTTGCAACTAGCTGAAAACTATCCACGGTGTTCATTTTAATCTCAACTAGACACAGCACCAGCAAAAATTGACATCAGAGTGCATCAAACATGATTTAGAGCTTGTTTATGGAAAAGTGCTTATTTCTGCATTTCAATGTTGCAACTAGCTGAAAACTATCCACGGTGTTCATTTAATCTCAACTAGACACAGCACAGCAAAAATTGGACATCCAGAGTGCATCAAACATGATTTAGAGCTTGTTTATGGAAAAGTGCTTATTTCTGCATTTCAATGTTGCAACTTGCTGAAAACTGTCCACGGCGTTCATTTATCTCAACTAACACAGCACAGCAAAAATTGGACATCCAGAGTGCATCAAACATGATTTAGAGCTTGTTTATGGAAAAGTGCTTATTTCTGCATTTCAATGTTGTAACTTGCTGAAACAGTCTACAGTGTTTCATAACATCTCGAATAAACATAACAAAAACATTTTTTTTATCCAGAGTGCTTCAACCATGATTTAGAGCTTGTTTATGGAAAAGTGCTTATTTCTGCATTTCAATGTTGCAACTTGCTGAAAACTATCCACGGTGTTCATTTAATCTCACTAGACACAGCACAGCAAAAATTGGACATCCAGAGTGCATCAAACATGATTTAGAGCTTGTTTATGGAAAAGTGCTTATTTCTGCATTTCAATGTTGTAACTTGCTGAAACAGTCTACAGTGTTTTCATAACATCTCGAATAAACATAACAAAAACATTTTTTATCCAGAGTGCTTCAAACATGATTTAGAGCTTGTTTATGGAAAAGTGCTTATTTCTGCATTTCAATGTTGCAACTTGCTGAAAACTATCCACGGTGTTCATTTAATCTCAACTAGACACAGCACAGCAAAAATTGGACATCCAGAGTGCATCAAACATGATTTAGAGCTTGTTTATGGAAAAGTGCTTATTTCTGCATTTCAATGTTGCAACTAGCTGAAAACTATCCACGGTGTTCATTTCATCTCAACTAGACACAGCACAGCAAAAATTGGACATCCAGAGTGCATCAAACATGATTTAGAGCTTGTTTATGGAAAAGTGCTTATTTCTGTATTTCAATGTTGTAACTTGCTGAAAACAGTCTACAGTGTTTTCATAACATCTCGAATAACATAACAAAAACATTTTTTATCCAGAGTGCTTCAAACATGATTTAGAGCTTGTTTATGGAAAGTGCTTATTTCTGCATTTCAAATGTTGTAACTAGCTGAAAACTAGTCCACGGTGTTCATTTATCTCAACTAGACACAGCACAGCAAAAATTGGACATCCAGAGTGGCATCAAACCATGATTTAGAGCTTGTTTATGGAAAAGTGCTTATTTCTGCATTTCAATGTTGCAACTTGCTGAAACGTCCACGGTGTTCATTTAATCTCACTAGACACAGCACAGGCAAAAATTGGACATCCAGAGTGCATCAAACATGATTAAGAGCTTGTTTATGGAAAAGTGCTTATTTCTGCATTTCAATGTTGTAACTTGCTGAAAACAGTCTACAGTGTTTTCATAACATCTCGAATAAACATAACAAAAACATTTTTTTATCCAGAGTGCTTCAAACATGATTTAGAGCTTGTTTATGGAAAAGTGCTTATTTCTGCATTTCAATGTTGCAACTTGCTGAAAACTATCCACGGTGTTCATTTAAATCTCAACTAGACACAGCACAGCAAAAATTTGACATCCAGAGTGCATCAAACATGATTTAGAGCTTGTTTATGGAAAGTGCTTATTTCTGCATTTCAATGTTGCAACTTGCTGACAAACTATCCACGTGTTCATTTAATCTCAACTAGACACAGAACAGCAAAAATTGGACTATCCAGAGTGCTCAAACATGATTTAGAGCTTGTTTATGGAAAAGTGCTTATTCTGCATTTCAATGTTGTAACTTGCTGAAAACAGTCTACAGTGTTTTCATACATCTCGAATAAACATACAAAACATTTTTTATCCAGAGTGCTTCAAACATGATTTAGAGCTTGTTTATGGAAAAGTGCTTATTTCTGTATTTCAATGTTGCAACTTGCTGAAAACTGTCCACGGAGTTCATTTATCTCAACTAGACACAGCACAGCAAAATTGGACATCCAGAGTGCATCAAACATGATTAGAGCTTGTTTATGGAAAAGTGCTTATTTCTGCATTTCAATGTTGTAACTTGCTGAAAACCTATCCACGGTGTTCATTACATCTCACTAGACATAACAAAACATTTTTTATCCAGAGTGCTTCAAACATGATTTAGAGCTTGTTTATGGAAAAGTGCTTATTTCTGCATTTCAATGTTGCAACTAGCTGAAAACTATCCACGGTGTTCATTTAATCTCAACTAGACACAGCACAGCAAAAATTGGACATCCAGAGTGCATCAAACATGATTTAGAGCTTGTTTATGGAAAAGTGCTTATTTCTGCATTTCAATGTTGCAACTTGCTGAAAACTGTCCACGGTGTTCATTTAATCTCAACTAGACACAGCACAGCAAAAATTGGACATCCAGAGTGCATCAAACATGATTTAGAGCTTGTTTATGGAAAAGTGCTTATTTCTGCATTTCAATGTTGTAACTTGCTGAAAACAGTCTACAGTGTTTTCATAACATCTCGAATAAACATAACAAAAACATTTTTTTATCCAGAGTGCTTCAAACATGATTTAGAGCTTGTTTATGGAAAAGTGCTTATTTCTGCATTTCAATGTTGCAACTAGCTGAAAACTATCCACGGTGTTCATTTAATCTCAACTAGACACAGCACAGCAAAAATTGGACATCCAGAGTGCATCAAACATGATTTAGAGCTTGTTTATGGAAAAGTGCTTATTTCTGCATTTCAATGTTGTAACTTGCTGAAAACAGTCTACAGTGTTTTCATAACATCTCGAATAAACATAACAAAAACATTTTTTTATCCAGAGTGCTTCAAACATGATTTAGAGCTTGTTTATGGAAAAGTGCTTATTTCTGCATTTCAATGTTGCAACTAGCTGAAAACTATCCACGGTGTTCATTTATCTCAACTAGACACAGCACAGCAAAAATTGGACATCCAGAGTGCATCAAACATGATTTAGAGCTTGTTTATGGAAAAGTGCTTATTTCTGCATTTCAATGTTGCAACTAGCTGAAAACTATCCACGGTGTTCATTTAATCTCAACTAGACACAGCACAGCAAAAATTGGACATCCAGAGTGCATCAAACATGATTTAGAGCTTGTTTATGGAAAAGTGCTTATTTCTGCATTTCAATGTTGTAACTTGCTGAAAACTAGTCCTACAGTGTTTCATTACATCTCGAATAAACATACACAAAACATTTTTTATCCAGAGTGCATCAAACATGATTTAGAGCTTGTTTATGGAAAAGTGCTTATTTCTGCATTTCAATGTTGCAATTAGCTGAAAACTATCCACGGCGTTCATTTCATCTCAACTAGACACAGCACAGCAAAAATTGGACATCCAGAGTGCATCAAACATGATTTAGAGCTTGTTTATGGAAAAGTGCTTATTTCTGCATTTCAATGTTGTAACTTGCTGAAAACAGTCTACAGTGTTTTCATAACATCTCGAATAAACATAACAAAAACATTTTTTATCCAGAGTGCTTCAAACATGATTTAGAGCTTGTTTATGGAAAAGTGCTTATTTCTGCATTTCAATGTTGCAACTTGCTGAAAACTATCCACGGTGTTCATTTAATCTCAACTAGACACAGCACAGCAAAAATTGGACATCCAGAGTGCATCAAACATGATTTAGAGCTTGTTTATGGAAAAGTGCTTATTTCTGCATTTCAATGTTGCAACTTGCTGAAAACTATCCACGGTGTTCATTTAATCTCAACTAGACACAGCACAGCAAAAATTGGACATCCAGAGTGCATCAAACATGATTTAGAGCTTGTTTATGGAAAAGTGCTTATTTCTGTATTTCAATGTTGTAACTTGCTGAAAACAGTCTTACAGTGTTTTCATAACATCTCGAATAAACATAACAAAAACATTTTTTATCCAGAGTGCTTCAAACATGATTTAGAGCTTGTTTATGGAAAAGTGCTTATTTCTGCATTTCAATGTTGCAACTAGCTGAAAACTATCCACGGCGTTCATTTCATCTCAACTAGACACAGCACAGCAAAAATTGGACATCCAGAGTGCATCAAACATGATTTAGAGCTTGTTTATGGAAAAGTGCTTATTTCTGCATTTCAATGTTGCAACTTGCTGAAAACTGTCCACGGCGTTCATTTAATCTCAACTAGACACAGCACAGCAAAAATTGGACATCCAGAGTGCATCAAACATGATTTAGAGCTTGTTTATGGAAAAGTGCTTATTTCTGCATTTCAATGTTGTAACTTGCTGAAAACAGTCTTACAGTGTTTTCATAACATCTCGAATAAACATAACAAAAACATTTTTTATCCAGAGTGCTTCAAACATGATTTAGAGCTTGTTTATGGAAAAGTGCTTATTTCTGCATTTCAATGTTGCAACTAGCTGAAAACTATCCACGGCGTTCATTTCATCTCAACTACACACAGCACAGCAAAAATTGGACATCCAGAGTGCATCAAACATGATTTAGAGCTTGTTTATGGAAAAGTGCTTATTTCTGCATTTCAATGTTGCAACTTGCTGAAAACTATCCACGGCGTTCATTTAATCTCAACTAGACACAGCACAGCAAAAATTGGACATCCAGAGTGCATCAAACATGATTTAGAGCTTGTTTATGGAAAAGTGCTTATTTCTGCATTTCAATGTTGTAACTTGCTGAAAACAGTCTACAGTGTTTTCATAACATCTCGAATAAACATAACAAAAACATTTTTTATCCAGAGTGCTTCAAACATGATTTAGAGCTTGTTTATGGAAAAGTGCTTATTTCTGCATTTCAATGTTGCAACTTGCTGAAAACTATCCACGGTGTTCATTACATCTCAACTAACACATCACAGCAAAAAATTTGACATCCAGAGTGCATCAAACATGATTTAGAGCTTGTTTATGGAAAAGTGCTTATTTCTGCATTTCAATGTTGTAACTTGCTGAAAACTAGTCCACGGTGTTTCATTACATCTCAACTAGACACAGCACAGCAAAAATTTGGACATCCAGAGTGCATCAAACATGATTTAGAGCTTGTTTATGGAAAAGTGCTTATTTCTGCATTTCAATGTTGTAACTTGCTGAAAACAGTCCTACAGTGTTTCATAACATCTCGAATAAACATAACAAAAACATTTTTTATCCAGAGTGCTTCAAACATGATTTAGAGCTTGTTTATGGAAAAGTGCTTATTTCTGCATTTCAATGTTGCAACTTGCTGAAAACTATCCACGGTGTTCATTTATCTCAACTAGACACAGCACAGCAAAAATTGGACATCCAGAGTGCATCAAACATGATTTAGAGCTTGTTTATGGAAAAGTGCTTATTTCTGCATTTCAATGTTGTAACTAGCTGAAAACTATCCACGGTGTTCATTTCATCTCAACTAGACACAGCACAGCAAAAATTGGACATCCAGAGTGCATCAAACATGATTTAGAGCTTGTTTATGGAAAAGTGCTTATTTCTGCATTTCAATGTTGCAACTAGCTGAAAACTATCCACGGCGTTCATTTCATCTCAACTAGACACAGCACAGCAAAAATTGGACATCCAGAGTGCATCAAACATGATTTAGAGCTTGTTTATGGAAAAGTGCTTATTTCTGCATTTCAATGTTGCAACTTGCTGAAAACTATCCACGGTGTTCATTTAATCTCAACTAGACACAGCACAGCAAAAATTGGACATCCAGAGTGCATCAAACATGATTTAGAGCTTGTTTATGGAAAAGTGCTTATTTCTGCATTTCAATGTTGTAACTTGCTGAAAACAGTCTACAGTGTTTTCATAACATCTCGAATAAACATAACAAAAACATTTTTTATCCAGAGTGCTTCAAACATGATTTAGAGCTTGTTTATGGAAAAGTGCTTATTTCTGCATTTCAATGTTGCAACTTGCTGAAAACTATCCACGGTGTTCATTTAATCTCAACTAGACACAGCACAGCAAAAATTGGACATCCAGAGTGCATCAAACATGATTTAGAGCTTGTTTATGGAAAAGTGCTTATTTCTGCATTTCAATGTTGCAACTTAGCTGAAAACTATCCACGGTGTTCATTTAATCTCAACTAGACACAGCACAGCAAAAATTGGACATCCAGAGTGCATCAAACATGATTTAGAGCTTGTTTATGGAAAAGTGCTTATTTCTGCATTTCAATGTTGTAACTTGCTGAAAACAGTCTACAGTGTTTTCATAACATCTCGAATAAACATAACAAAAACATTTTTTTATCCAGAGTGCTTCAAACATGATTTAGAGCTTGTTTATGGAAAAGTGCTTATTTCTGCATTTCAATGTTGCAACTTGCTGAAAACTATCCACGGTGTTCATTTAATCTCAACTAGACACAGCACAGCAAAAATTGGACATCCAGAGTGCATCAAACATGATTTAGAGCTTGTTTATGGAAAAGTGCTTATTTCTGCATTTCAATGTTGCAACTAGCTGAAAACTATCCACGGTGTTCATTTCATCTCAACTAGACACAGCACAGCAAAAATTGGACATCCAGAGTGCATCAAACATGATTTAGAGCTTGTTTATGGAAAAGTGCTTATTTCTGTATTTCAATGTTGCAACTTGCTGAAAACTGTCCACGGAGTTCATTTATCTCAACTAGACACAGCACAGCAAAAATTGGACATCCAGAGTGCATCAAACATGATTTAGAGCTTGTTTATGGAAAAGTGCTTATTTCTGCATTTCAATGTTGTAACTTGCTGAAAACAGTCTACAGTGTTTTCATAACATCTCGAATAAACATAACAAAAACATTTTTTTATCCAGAGTGCTTCAAACATGATTTAGAGCTTGTTTATGGAAAAGTGCTTATTTCTGCATTTCAATGTTGCAACTTGCTGAAAACTATCCACGGTGTTCATTTAATCTCAACTAGACACAGCACAGCAAAAATTGGACATCCAGAGTGCATCAAACATGATTTAGAGCTTGTTTATGGAAAAGTGCTTATTTCTGCATTTCAATGTTGCAACTTGCTGAAAACTATCCACGGTGTTCATTTAATCTCAACTAGACACAGCACAGCAAAAATTGGACATCCAGAGTGCATCAAACATGATTTAGAGCTTGTTTATGGAAAAGTGCTTATTTCTGCATTTCAATGTTGTAACTTGCTGAAAACAGTCTCACGGTGTTTCATTAAATCTCGAACTAGACACAGCACACAAAAATTTTTACATCCAGAGTGCATCAAACATGATTTAGAGCTTGTTTATGGAAAAGTGCTTATTTCTGCATTTCAATGTTGTAACTTGCTGAAAACAGTCTACAGTGTTTTCATAACATCTCGAATAAACATAACAAAAACATTTTTTATCCAGAGTGCTTCAAACATGATTTAGAGCTTGTTTATGGAAAAGTGCTTATTTCTGCATTTCAATGTTGCAACTTGCTGAAAACTATCCACGGTGTTCATTTAATCTCAACTAGACACAGCACAGCAAAAATTGGACATCCAGAGTGCATCAAACATGATTTAGAGCTTGTTTATGGAAAAGTGCTTATTTCTGCATTTCAATGTTGTAACTTGCTGAAAACAGTCTACAGTGTTTTCATAACATCTCGAATAAACATAACAAAAACATTTTTTATCCAGAGTGCTTCAAACATGATTTAGAGCTTGTTTATGGAAAAGTGCTTATTTCTGTATTTCAATGTTGCAACTTGCTGAAAACTGTCCACGGAGTTCATTTATCTCAACTAGACACAGCACAGCAAAAATTGGACATCCAGAGTGCATCAAACATGATTTAGAGCTTGTTTATGGAAAAGTGCTTATTTCTGCATTTCAATGTTGTAACTTGCTGAAAACAGTCTACAGTGTTTTCATAACATCTCGAATAAACATAACAAAAACATTTTTTATCCAGAGTGCTTCAAACATGATTTAGAGCTTGTTTATGGAAAAGTGCTTATTTCTGCATTTCAATGTTGCAACTTAGCTGAAAACTATCCACGGTGTTCATTTATCTCAACTAGACACAGCACAGCAAAAATTGGACATCCAGAGTGCATCAAACATGATTTAGAGCTTGTTTATGGAAAAGTGCTTATTTCTGCATTTCAATGTTGCAACTAGCTGAAAACTATCCACGGTGTTCATTTCATCTCAACTAGACACAGCACAGCAAAAATTGGACATCCAGAGTGCATCAAACATGATTTAGAGCTTGTTTATGGAAAAGTGCTTATTTCTGCATTTCAATGTTGTAACTTGCTGAAAACAGTCTACAGTGTTTTCATAACATCTCGAATAAACATAACAAAAACATTTTTTATCCAGAGTGCTTCAAACATGATTTAGAGCTTGTTTATGGAAAAGTGCTTATTTCTGCATTTCAATGTTGCAACTTGCTGAAAACTATCCACGGTGTTCATTTAATCTCAACTAGACACAGCACAGCAAAAATTGGACATCCAGAGTGCATCAAACATGATTTAGAGCTTGTTTATGGAAAAGTGCTTATTTCTGCATTTCAATGTTGTAACTTGCTGAAAACAGTCTACAGTGTTTTCATAACATCTCGAATAAACATAACAAAAACATTTTTTATCCAGAGTGCTTCAAACATGATTTAGAGCTTGTTTATGGAAAAGTGCTTATTTCTGCATTTCAATGTTGTAACTTGCTGAAAACAGTCTACAGTGTTTTCATAACATCTCGAATAAACATAACAAAAACATTTTTTTATCCAGAGTGCTTCAAACATGATTTAGAGCTTGTTTATGGAAAAGTGCTTATTTCTGCATTTCAATGTTGCAACTAGCTGAAAACTATCCACGGTGTTCATTTAATCTCAACTAGACACAGCACAGCAAAAATTGGACATCCAGAGTGCATCAAACATGATTTAGAGCTTGTTTATGGAAAAGTGCTTATTTCTGCATTTCAATGTTGTAACTTGCTGAAAACAGTCTACAGTGTTTCATTACATCTCGAACTAGACACATAACAAAAACATTTGGACATCCAGAGTGCATTCAAACATGATTTAGAGCTTGTTTATGGAAAAGTGCTTATTTCTGCATTTCAATGTTGCAACTAGCTGAAAACTATCCACGGTGTTCATTTAATCTCAACTAGACACAGCACAGCAAAAATTGGACATCCAGAGTGCATCAAACATGATTTAGAGCTTGTTTATGGAAAAGTGCTTATTTCTGCATTTCAATGTTGCAACTTGCTGAAAACTATCCACGGTGTTCATTTAATCTCAACTAGACACAGCACAGCAAAAATTGGACATCCAGAGTGCATCAAACATGATTTAGAGCTTGTTTATGGAAAAGTGCTTATTTCTGCATTTCAATGTTGTAACTTGCTGAAAACAGTCTACAGTGTTTTCATAACATCTCGAATAAACATAACAAAAACATTTTTTTATCCAGAGTGCTTCAAACATGATTTAGAGCTTGTTTATGGAAAAGTGCTTATTTCTGCATTTCAATGTTGCAACTTGCTGAAAACTATCCACGGTGTTCATTTAATCTCAACTAGACACAGCACAGCAAAAATTGGACATCCAGAGTGCATCAAACATGATTTAGAGCTTGTTTATGGAAAAGTGCTTATTTCTGCATTTCAATGTTGCAACTTAGCTGAAAACTATCCACGGCGTTCATTTCATCTCAACTAGACACAGCACAGCAAAAATTGGACATCCAGAGTGCATCAAACATGATTTAGAGCTTGTTTATGGAAAAGTGCTTATTTCTGCATTTCAATGTTGTAACTTGCTGAAAACAGTCTACAGTGTTTTCATAACATCTCGAATAAACATAACAAAAACATTTTTTATCCAGAGTGCTTCAAACATGATTTAGAGCTTGTTTATGGAAAAGTGCTTATTTCTGCATTTCAATGTTGCAACTTGCTGAAAACTATCCACGGTGTTCATTTAATCTCAACTAGACACAGCACAGCAAAAATTGGACATCCAGAGTGCATCAAACATGATTTAGAGCTTGTTTATGGAAAAGTGCTTATTTCTGCATTTCAATGTTGCAACTTGCTGAAAACTATCCACGGTGTTCATTTAATCTCAACTAGACACAGCACAGCAAAAATTGGACATCCAGAGTGCATCAAACATGATTTAGAGCTTGTTTATGGAAAAGTGCTTATTTCTGTATTTCAATGTTGCAACTTGCTGAAAACTGTCCACGGAGTTCATTTATCTCAACTAGACACAGCACAGCAAAAATTGGACATCCAGAGTGCATCAAACATGATTTAGAGCTTGTTTATGGAAAAGTGCTTATTTCTGCATTTCAATGTTGTAACTTGCTGAAAACAGTCTACAGTGTTTTCATAACATCTCGAATAAACATAACAAAAACATTTTTTATCCAGAGTGCTTCAAACATGATTTAGAGCTTGTTTATGGAAAAGTGCTTATTTCTGTATTTCAATGTTGCAACTTGCTGAAAACTATCCACGGGTTCATTTATCTCAACTAGACACAGCACAGCAAAAATTGGACATCCAGAGTGCATCAAACATGATTTAGAGCTTGTTTATGGAAAAGTGCTTATTTCTGCATTTCAATGTTGCAACTAGCTGAAAACTATCCACGGTGTTCATTTCATCTCAACTAGACACAGCACAGCAAAAATTGGACATCCAGAGTGCATCAAACATGATTTAGAGCTTGTTTATGGAAAAGTGCTTATTTCTGTATTTCAATGTTGTAACTTGCTGAAAACAGTCTTACAGTGTTTTCATAACATCTCGAATAAACATAACAAAAACATTTTTTTATCCAGAGTGCTTCAAACATGATTTAGAGCTTGTTTATGGAAAAGTGCTTATTTCTGCATTTCAATGTTGTAACTTGCTGAAAACAGTCTACAGTGTTTCATTACATCTCGAATAAACATAACAAAAACATTTTTTATCCAGAGTGCATCAAACATGATTTAGAGCTTGTTTATGGAAAAGTGCTTATTTCTGCATTTCAATGTTGTAACTTGCTGACAACAGTCTACAGTGTTTTCATAACATCTCGAATAAACATAACAAAAACATTTTTATCCAGAGTGCTTCAAACATGATTTAGAGCTTGTTTATGGAAAAGTGCTTATTTCTGCATTTCAATGTTGTAACTTGCTGAAAACAGTCTACAGTGTTTTCATAACATCTCGAATAAACATAACAAAAACATTTTTTTATCCAGAGTGCTTCAAACATGATTTAGAGCTTGTTTATGGAAAAGTGCTTATTTCTGTATTTCAATGTTGCAACTTGCTGAAAACTGTCCACGGAGTTCATTTATCTCAACTAGACACAGCACAGCAAAAATTGGACATCCAGAGTGCATCAAACATGATTAAGAGCTTGTTTATGGAAAAGTGCTTATTTCTGCATTTCAATGTTGTAACTAGCTGAAAACTATCCACGGTGTTCATTTCATCTCAACTAGACACAGCACAGCAAAAATTGGACATCCAAGAGTGCATCAAACATGATTTAGAGCTTGTTTATGGAAAAGTGCTTATTTCTGCATTTCAATGTTGCAACTAGCTGAAAACTATCCACGGCGTTCATTTCATCTCAACTAGACCACAGCACAGCAAAAATTGGACATCCAGAGTGCATCAAACATGATTTAGAGCTTGTTTATGGAAAAGTGCTTATTTCTGCATTTCAATGTTGCAACTTGCTGAAAACTATCCACGGTGTTCATTTAATCTCAACTAGACACAGAACAGCAAAAATTGGACATCCAGAGTGCATCAAACATGATTTAGAGCTTGTTTATGGAAAAGTGCTTATTTCTGCATTTCAATGTTGTAACTTGCTGAAAACAGTCTACAGTGTTTTCATAACATCTCGAATAAACATAACAAAAACATTTTTTATCCAGAGTGCTTCAAACATGATTTAGAGCTTGTTTATGGAAAAGTGCTTATTTCTGCATTTCAATGTTGCAACTTGCTGAAAACTATCCACGGATGTTCATTTAATCTCAACTAGACACAGCACAGCAAAAATTGGACATCCAGAGTGCATCAAACATGATTTAGAGCTTGTTTATGGAAAAGTGCTTATTTCTGCATTTCAATGTTGTAACTTGCTGAAAACAGTCTACAGTGTTTTCATAACATCTCGAATAAACATAACAAAAACATTTTTTTATCCAGAGTGCTTCAAACATGATTTAGAGCTTGTTTATGGAAAAGTGCTTATTTCTGTATTTCAATGTTGCAACTTGCTGAAAACTAGTCCACGGTGTTCATTTAATCTCAACTAGACACAGCACAGCAAAAATTGGACATCCAGAGTGCATCAAACATGATTTAGAGCTTGTTTATGGAAAAGTGCTTATTTCTGCATTTCAATGTTGTAACTTGCTGAAAACAGTCTACAGTGTTTTCATAACATCTCGAATAAACATAACAAAAACATTTTTTATCCAGAGTGCTTCAAACATGATTTAGAGCTTGTTTATGGAAAAGTGCTTATTTCTGCATTTCAATGTTGCAACTTGCTGAAAACTGTCCACGGAGTTCATTTAATCTCAACTAGACACAGCACAGCAAAAATTGGACATCCAGAGTGCATCAAACATGATTTAGAGCTTGTTTATGGAAAAGTGCTTATTTCTGCATTTCAATGTTGCAACTAGCTGAAAACTATCCACGGTGTTCATTTCATCTCAACTAGACACAGCACAGCAAAAATTGGACATCCAGAGTGCATCAAACATGATTTAGAGCTTGTTTATGGAAAAGTGCTTATTTCTGCATTTCAATGTTGTAACTTGCTGAAAACAGTCTACAGTGTTTTCATAACATCTCGAATAAACATAACAAAAACATTTTTTTATCCAGAGTGCTTCAAACATGATTTAGAGCTTGTTTATGGAAAAGTGCTTATTTCTGCATTTCAATGTTGCAACTTGCTGAAAACTATCCACGGTGTTCATTAATCTCAACTAGACACAGCACAGCAAAAATTGGACATCCAGAGTGCATCAAACATGATTTAGAGCTTGTTTATGGAAAAGTGCTTATTTCTGCATTTCAATGTTGTAACTTGCTGAAAACAGTCTACAGTGTTTTCATAACATCTCGAATAAACATAACAAAAACATTTTTTATCCAGAGTGCTTCAAACATGATTTAGAGCTTGTTTATGGAAAAGTGCTTATTTCTGCATTTCAATGTTGTAACTTGCTGAAAACAGTCTACAGTGTTTTCATAACATCTCGAATAAACATAACAAAAACATTTTTTATCCAGAGTGCTTCAAACATGATTTAGAGCTTGTTTATGGAAAAGTGCTTATTTCTGCATTTCAATGTTGCAACTTGCTGAAAACTATCCACGGTGTTCATTTAATCTCAACTAGACACAGCACAGCAAAAATTGGACATCCAGAGTGCATCAAACATGATTTAGAGCTTGTTTATGGAAAAGTGCTTATTTCTGCATTTCAATGTTGCAACTTGCTGAAAACTATCCACGGTGTTCATTTAATCTCAACTAGACACAGCACAGCAAAAATTGGACATCCAGAGTGCATCAAACATGATTTAGAGCTTGTTTATGGAAAAGTGCTTATTTCTGCATTTCAATGTTGTAACTTGCTGAAAACAGTCTACAGTGTTTTCATAACATCTCGAATAAACATAACAAAAACATTTTTTTATCCAGAGTGCTTCAAACATGATTTAGAGCTTGTTTATGGAAAAGTGCTTATTTCTGCATTTCAATGTTGCAACTTGCTGAAAACTAGTCCACGGTGTTCATTAATCTCAACTAGACACAGCACAGCAAAAATTGGACATCCAGAGTGCATCAAACATGATTTAGAGCTTGTTTATGGAAAAGTGCTTATTTCTGCATTTCAATGTTGTAACTTGCTGAAAACAGTCTACAGTGTTTCATAACATCTCGAATAAACATAACAAAAACATTTTTTATCCAGAGTGCATTCAAACATGATTTAGAGCTTGTTTATGGAAAAGTGCTTATTTCTGCATTTCAATGTTGTAACTTGCTGAAAACAGTCTACAGTGTTTTCATAACATCTCGAATAAACATAACAAAAACATTTTTTTATCCAGAGTGCTTCAAACATGATTTAGAGCTTGTTTATGGAAAAGTGCTTATTTCTGTATTTCAATGTTGCAACTTGCTGAAAACTGTCCACGGTGTTCATTTATCTCAACTAGACACAGCACAGCAAAAATTGGACATCCAGAGTGCATCAAACATGATTAGAGCTTGTTTATGGAAAAGTGCTTATTTCTGCATTTCAATGTTGTAACTAGCTGAAAACTATCCACGGTGTTCATTTCATCTCAACTAGACACAGCACAGCAAAAATTGGACATCCAGAGTGCATCAAACATGATT
This sequence comes from Oncorhynchus kisutch, assembly GCF_002021735.2. Lineage (NCBI taxonomy): Eukaryota > Metazoa > Chordata > Actinopteri > Salmoniformes > Salmonidae > Oncorhynchus > Oncorhynchus kisutch. The sequence goes on along the minus strand of NW_022263569.1, from coordinate 29,469 downwards.
TAGAGCTTGTTTATGGAAAAGTGCTTATTTCTGCATTTCAATGTTGCAACTAGCTGAAAACTATCCACGGCGTTCATTTCATCTCAACTAGACCACAGCACAGCAAAAATTGGACATCCAGAGTGCATCAAACATGATTTAGAGCTTGTTTATGGAAAAGTGCTTATTTCTGCATTTCAATGTTGCAACTTGCTGAAAACTATCCACGGTGTTCATTTAATCTCAACTAGACACAGCAAAGCAAAAATTGGACATCCAGAGTGCATCAAACATGATTTAGAGCTTGTTTATGGAAAAGTGCTTATTTCTGCATTTCAATGTTGTAACTTGCTGAAAACAGTCTACAGTGTTTTCATAACATCTCGAATAAACATAACAAAAACATTTTTTATCCAGAGTGCATTCAAACATGATTTAGAGCTTGTTTATGGAAAAGTGCTTATTTCTGCATTTCAATGTTGCAACTTGCTGAAAACTATCCACGGTGTTCATTTAATCTCAACTAGACACAGCACAGCAAAAATTGGACATCCAGAGTGCATCAAACATGATTTAGAGCTTGTTTATGGAAAAGTGCTTATTTCTGCATTTCAATGTTGTAACTTGCTGAAAACAGTCTACAGTGTTTTCATAACATCTCGAATAAACATAACAAAAACATTTTTTATCCAGAGTGCTTCAAACATGATTTAGAGCTTGTTTATGGAAAAGTGCTTATTTCTGCATTTCAATGTTGTAACTTGCTGAAAACAGTCTACAGTGTTTTCATACATCTCGAATAAACATAACAAAAACATTTTTTATCCAGAGTGCTTCAAACATGATTTAGAGCTTGTTTATGGAAAAGTGCTTATTTCTGCATTTCAATGTTGCAACTTGCTGAAAACTATCCACGGTGTTCATTTAATCTCAACTAGACACAGCACAGCAAAAATTGGACATCCAGAGTGCATCAAACATGATTTAGAGCTTGTTTATGGAAAAGTGCTTATTTCTGCATTTCAATGTTGTAACTTGCTGAAAACAGTCTACAGTGTTTTCATAACATCTCGAATAAACATAACAAAAACATTTTTTATCCAGAGTGCTTCAAACATGATTTAGAGCTTGTTTATGGAAAAGTGCTTATTTCTGCATTTCAATGTTGCAACTTGCTGAAAACTATCCACGGTGTTCATTTAATCTCAACTAGACACAGCACAGCAAAAATTGGACATCCAGAGTGCATCAAACATGATTTAGAGCTTGTTTATGGAAAAGTGCTTATTTCTGCATTTCAATGTTGTAACTTGCTGAAAACAGTCTACAGTGTTTTCATAACATCTCGAATAAACATAACAAAAACATTTTTTTATCCAGAGTGCTTCAAACATGATTTAGAGCTTGTTTATGGAAAAGTGCTTATTTCTGTATTTCAATGTTGCAACTTGCTGAAAACTGTCCACGGAGTTCATTTATCTCAACTAGACACAGCACAGCAAAAATTGGACATCCAGAGTGCATCAAACATGATTTAGAGCTTGTTTATGGAAAAGTGCTTATTTCTGCATTTCAATGTTGTAACTTGCTGAAAACAGTCTACAGTGTTTCATTAACATCTCGAATAAACATAACAAAAACATTTTTATCCAGAGTGCATTCAAACATGATTTAGAGCTTGTTTATGGAAAAGTGCTTATTTCTGCATTTCAATGTTGTAACTTGCTGAAAACAGTCTACAGTGTTTTCATAACATCTCGAATAAACATAACAAAAACATTTTTTATCCAGAGTGCATCAAACATGATTTAGAGCTTGTTTATGGAAAAGTGCTTATTTCTGCATTTCAATGTTGTAACTTGCTGAAAACAGTCTACAGTGTTTTCATAACATCTCGAATAAACATAACAAAAACATTTTTTATCCAGAGTGCTTCAAACATGATTTAGAGCTTGTTTATGGAAAAGTGCTTATTTCTGCATTTCAATGTTGCAACTAGCTGAAAACTATCCACGGTGTTCATTTAATCTCAACTAGACACAGCACAGCAAAAATTGGACATCCAGAGTGCATCAAACATGATTTAGAGCTTGTTTATGGAAAAGTGCTTATTTCTGCATTTCAATGTTGTAACTTGCTGAAAACAGTCTACAGTGTTTTCATAACATCTCGAATAAACATAACAAAAACATTTTTTTATCCAGAGTGCTTCAAACATGATTTAGAGCTTGTTTATGGAAAAGTGCTTATTTCTGCATTTCAATGTTGCAACTTGCTGAAAACTATCCACGGTGTTCATTTATCTCAACTAGACACAGCACAGCAAAAATTGGACATCCAGAGTGCATCAAACATGATTTAGAGCTTGTTTATGGAAAAGTGCTTATTTCTGCATTTCAATGTTGTAACTTGCTGAAAACTAGTCCACGGTGTTCATTACATCTCAACTAGACACAGCACAGCAAAAATTGGACATCCAGAGTGCATCAAACATGATTTAGAGCTTGTTTATGGAAAAGTGCTTATTTCTGCATTTCAATGTTGTAACTTGCTGAAAACAGTCTACAGTGTTTTCATAACATCTCGAATAAACATAACAAAAACATTTTTTATCCAGAGTGCATCAAACATGATTTAGAGCTTGTTTATGGAAAAGTGCTTATTTCTGCATTTCAATGTTGCAACTAGCTGAAAACTATCCACGGTGTTCATTTAATCTCAACTAGACACAGCACAGCAAAAATTGGACATCCAGAGTGCATCAAACATGATTTAGAGCTTGTTTATGGAAAAGTGCTTATTTCTGCATTTCAATGTTGTAACTTGCTGAAAACAGTCTACAGTGTTTTCATAACATCTCGAATAAACATAACAAAAACATTTTTTATCCAGAGTGCTTCAAACATGATTTAGAGCTTGTTTATGGAAAAGTGCTTATTTCTGCATTTCAATGTTGCAACTTGCTGAAAACTATCCACGGTGTTCATTTAATCTCAACTAGACACAGCACAGCAAAAATTGGACATCCAGAGTGCATCAAACATGATTTAGAGCTTGTTTATGGAAAAGTGCTTATTTCTGCATTTCAATGTTGTAACTTGCTGAAAACAGTCTACAGTGTTTTCATAACATCTCGAATAAACATAACAAAAACATTTTTTATCCAGAGTGCTTCAAACATGATTTAGAGCTTGTTTATGGAAAAGTGCTTATTTCTGCATTTCAATGTTGCAACTTGCTGAAAACTGTCCACGGTGTTCATTTAATCTCAACTAGACACAGCACAGCAAAAATTGGACATCCAGAGTGCATCAAACATGATTTAGAGCTTGTTTATGGAAAAGTGCTTATTTCTGCATTTCAATGTTGTAACTTGCTGAAAACAGTCTACAGTGTTTTCATAACATCTCGAATAAACATAACAAAAACATTTTTTTATCCAGAGTGCTTCAAACATGATTTAGAGCTTGTTTATGGAAAAGTGCTTATTTCTGCATTTCAATGTTGCAACTTGCTGAAAACTATCCACGGTGTTCATTTAATCTCAACTAGACACAGCACAGCAAAAATTGGACATCCAGAGTGCATCAAACATGATTTAGAGCTTGTTTATGGAAAAGTGCTTATTTCTGCATTTCAATGTTGCAACTAGCTGAAAACTAGTCCACGGTGTTCATTTAATCTCAACTAGACACAGCACAGCAAAAATTGGACATCCAGAGTGCATCAAACATGATTTAGAGCTTGTTTATGGAAAAGTGCTTATTTCTGCATTTCAATGTTGTAACTTGCTGAAAACAGTCTACAGTGTTTTCATAACATCTCGAATAAACATAACAAAAACATTTTTTATCCAGAGTGCATTCAAACATGATTTAGAGCTTGTTTATGGAAAAGTGCTTATTTCTGCATTTCAATGTTGCAACTTGCTGAAAACTATCCACGGTGTTCATTTAATCTCAACTAGACACAGCACAGCAAAAATTGGACATCCAGAGTGCATCAAACATGATTTAGAGCTTGTTTATGGAAAAGTGCTTATTTCTGCATTTCAATGTTGTAACTTGCTGAAAACAGTCTACAGTGTTTTCATAACATCTCGAATAAACATAACAAAAACATTTTTTATCCAGAGTGCTTCAAACATGATTTAGAGCTTGTTTATGGAAAAGTGCTTATTTCTGCATTTCAATGTTGCAACTAGCTGAAAACTATCCACGGTGTTCATTTAATCTCAACTAGACACAGCACAGCAAAAATTGGACATCCAGAGTGCATCAAACATGATTTAGAGCTTGTTTATGGAAAAGTGCTTATTTCTGCATTTCAATGTTGCAACTTGCTGAAAACTATCCACGGTGTTCATTTAATCTCAACTAGACACAGCACAGCAAAAATTGGACATCCAGAGTGCATCAAACATGATTTAGAGCTTGTTTATGGAAAAGTGCTTATTTCTGCATTTCAATGTTGTAACTTGCTGAAAACAGTCTACAGTGTTTTCATAACATCTCGAATAAACATAACAAAAACATTTTTTTATCCAGAGTGCTTCAAACATGATTTAGAGCTTGTTTATGGAAAAGTGCTTATTTCTGCATTTCAATGTTGCAACTTGCTGAAAACTATCCACGGTGTTCATTTAATCTCAACTAGACACAGCACAGCAAAAATTGGACATCCAGAGTGCATCAAACATGATTTAGAGCTTGTTTATGGAAAAGTGCTTATTTCTGCATTTCAATGTTGTAACTTGCTGAAAACAGTCTACAGTGTTTTCATAACATCTCGAATAAACATAACAAAAACATTTTTTTATCCAGAGTGCTTCAAACATGATTTAGAGCTTGTTTATGGAAAAGTGCTTATTTCTGCATTTCAATGTTGCAACTTGCTGAAAACTATCCACGGTGTTCATTTAATCTCAACTAGACACAGCACAGCAAAAATTGGACATCCAGAGTGCATCAAACATGATTTAGAGCTTGTTTATGGAAAAGTGCTTATTTCTGCATTTCAATGTTGCAACTTGCTGAAAACTAGTCCACGGTGTTTCATTTACATCTCAACTAGACACAGCACAGCAAAAATTGGACATCCAGAGTGCATCAAACATGATTTAGAGCTTGTTTATGGAAAAGTGCTTATTTCTGCATTTCAATGTTGCAACTTGCTGAAAACTAGTCCACGGTGTTCATTTAATCTCAACTAGACACAGCACAGCAAAAATTGGACATCCAGAGTGCATCAAACATGATTTAGAGCTTGTTTATGGAAAAGTGCTTATTTCTGCATTTCAATGTTGCAACTTGCTGAAAACAGTCTACAGTGTTTTCATAACATCTCGAATAAACATAACAAAAACATTTTTTATCCAGAGTGCTTCAAACATGATTTAGAGCTTGTTTATGGAAAAGTGCTTATTTCTGCATTTCAATGTTGCAACTTGCTGAAAACTATCCACGGTGTTCATTTAATCTCAACTAGACACAGCACAGCAAAAATTGGACATCCAGAGTGCATCAAACATGATTTAGAGCTTGTTTATGGAAAAGTGCTTATTTCTGCATTTCAATGTTGTAACTTGCTGAAAACAGTCTACAGTGTTTTCATAACATCTCGAATAAACATAACAAAAACATTTTTTTATCCAGAGTGCTTCAAACATGATTTAGAGCTTGTTTATGGAAAAGTGCTTATTTCTGCATTTCAATGTTGCAACTTGCTGAAAACTATCCACGGTGTTCATTTAATCTCAACTAGACACAGCACAGCAAAAATTGGACATCCAGAGTGCATCAAACATGATTTAGAGCTTGTTTATGGAAAAGTGCTTATTTCTGCATTTCAATGTTGCAACTAGCTGAAAACTATCCACGGTGTTCATTTCATCTCAACTAGACACAGCACAGCAAAAATTGGACATCCAGAGTGCATCAAACATGATTTAGAGCTTGTTTATGGAAAAGTGCTTATTTCTGCATTTCAATGTTGTAACTTGCTGAAAACAGTCTACAGTGTTTTCATAACATCTCGAATAAACATAACAAAAACATTTTTTATCCAGAGTGCTTCAAACATGATTTAGAGCTTGTTTATGGAAAAGTGCTTATTTCTGCATTTCAATGTTGCAACTTGCTGAAAACTATCCACGGTGTTCATTTAATCTCAACTAGACACAGCACAGCAAAAATTGGACATCCAGAGTGCATCAAACATGATTTAGAGCTTGTTTATGGAAAAGTGCTTATTTCTGCATTTCAATGTTGTAACTTGCTGAAAACAGTCCACAGTGTTTCATTAACATCTCGAACTAGACACACAGCACAGCAAAAATTGGACATCCAGAGTGCATCAAACATGATTTAGAGCTTGTTTATGGAAAAGTGCTTATTTCTGCATTTCAATGTTGTAACTTGCTGAAAACAGTCTACAGTGTTTTCATAACATCTCGAATAAACATAACAAAAACATTTTTTATCCAGAGTGCTTCAAACATGATTTAGAGCTTGTTTATGGAAAAGTGCTTATTTCTGCATTTCAATGTTGCAACTTGCTGAAAACTATCCACGGTGTTCATTTAATCTCAACTAGACACAGCACAGCAAAAATTGGACATCCAGAGTGCATCAAACATGATTTAGAGCTTGTTTATGGAAAAGTGCTTATTTCTGCATTTCAATGTTGTAACTTGCTGAAAACTAGTCCACGGTGTTCATTTAATCTCAACTAGACACAGCACAGCAAAAATTGTAATCCAGAGTGCATCAAACATGATTTAGAGCTTGTTTATGGAAAAGTGCTTATTTCTGCATTTCAATGTTGCAACTAGCTGAAAACTATCCACGGCGTTCATTTCATCTCAACTAGACACAGCACAGCAAAAATTGGACATCCAGAGTGCATCAAACATGATTTAGAGCTTGTTTATGGAAAAGTGCTTATTTCTGCATTTCAATGTTGCAACTTGCTGAAAACTATCCACGGTGTTCATTTAATCTCAACTAGACACAGCACAGCAAAAATTGGACATCCAGAGTGCATCAAACATGATTTAGAGCTTGTTTATGGAAAAGTGCTTATTTCTGCATTTCAATGTTGTAACTTGCTGAAAACAGTCTACAGTGTTTTCATAACATCTCGAATAAACATAACAAAAACATTTTTTATCCAGAGTGCTTCAAACATGATTTAGAGCTTGTTTATGGAAAAGTGCTTATTTCTGCATTTCAATGTTGCAACTTGCTGAAAACTGTCCACGGAGTTCATTTTATCTCAACTAGACACAGCACAGCAAAAATTGGACATCCAGAGTGCATCAAACATGATTTAGAGCTTGTTTATGGAAAAGTGCTTATTTCTGCATTTCAATGTTGCAACTTGCTGAAAACTATCCACGGTGTTCATTTAATCTCAACTAGACACAGCACAGCAAAAATTGGACATCCAGAGTGCATCAAACATGATTTAGAGCTTGTTTATGGAAAAGTGCTTATTTCTGCATTTCAATGTTGTAACTTGCTGAAAACAGTCTACAGTGTTTTCATAACATCTCGAATAAACATAACAAAAACATTTTTTTATCCAGAGTGCTTCAAACATGATTTAGAGCTTGTTTATGGAAAAGTGCTTATTTCTGCATTTCAATGTTGCAACTTGCTGAAAACTATCCACGGTGTTCATTTAATCTCAACTAGACACAGCACAGCAAAAATTGGACATCCAGAGTGCATCAAACATGATTTAGAGCTTGTTTATGGAAAAGTGCTTATTTCTGCATTTCAATGTTGCAACTTGCTGAAAACTAGTCCACGGTGTTCATTACATCTCGAACTAGACATAACACAGAAAAATTTGGACATCCAGAGTGCATCAAACATGATTTAGAGCTTGTTTATGAGAAAAGTGCTTATTTCTGCATTTCAATGTTGCAACTTGCTGAAAACTATCCACGGTGTTCATTTATCTCAACTAGACCACAGCACAGCAAAAATTGGACATCCAGAGTGCATCAAACATGATTAGAGCTTGTTTATGGAAAAGTGCTTATTTCTGCATTTCAATGTTGTAACTTGCTGAAAACAGTCCACAGTGTTTCATTACATCTCGAATAGACACATAACAGCAAAAATTTTACATCCAGAGTGCATCAAACATGATTTAGAGCTTGTTTATGGAAAAGTGCTTATTTCTGCATTTCAATGTTGCAACTTGCTGAAAACTATCCACGGTGTTCATTCATCTCAACTAGACCACAGACAGCAAAAATTGGACATCCAGAGTGCATCAAACATGATTTAGAGCTTGTTTATGGAAAAGTGCTTATTTCTGCATTTCAATGTTGCAACTTGCTGAAAACTATCCACGGTGTTCATTTAATCTCAACTAGACACAGCACAGCAAAAATTGGACATCCAGAGTGCATCAAACATGATTTAGAGCTTGTTTATGGAAAAGTGCTTATTTCTGCATTTCAATGTTGTAACTTGCTGAAAACAGTCTACAGTGTTTTCATAACATCTCGAATAAACATAACAAAAACATTTTTTATCCAGAGTGCTTCAAACATGATTTAGAGCTTGTTTATGGAAAAGTGCTTATTTCTGCATTTCAATGTTGCAACTTGCTGAAAACTATCCACGGTGTTCATTTAATCTCAACTAGACACAGCACAGCAAAAATTGGACATCCAGAGTGCATCAAACATGATTTAGAGCTTGTTTATGGAAAAGTGCTTATTTCTGCATTTCAATGTTGTAACTTGCTGAAAACAGTCTACAGTGTTTTCATAACATCTCGAATAAACATAACAAAAACATTTTTTTATCCAGAGTGCTTCAAACATGATTTAGAGCTTGTTTATGGAAAAGTGCTTATTTCTGCATTTCAATGTTGCAACTTGCTGAAAACTATCCACGGTGTTCATTTAATCTCAACTAGACACAGCACAGCAAAAATTGGACATCCAGAGTGCATCAAACATGATTTAGAGCTTGTTTATGGAAAAGTGCTTATTTCTGCATTTCAATGTTGTAACTTGCTGAAAACTATCCACGGTGTTCATTACATCTCAACTAGACACAGCACAGCAAAAATTGGACATCCAGAGTGCATCAAACATGATTTAGAGCTTGTTTATGGAAAAGTGCTTATTTCTGCATTTCAATGTTGCAACTTGCTGAAAACTATCCACGGTGTTCATTAATCTCAACTAGACACAGCACAGCAAAAATTGGACATCCAGAGTGCATCAAACATGATTTAGAGCTTGTTTATGGAAAAGTGCTTATTTCTGCATTTCAATGTTGCAACTAGCTGAAAACTATCCACGGTGTTCATTTAATCTCAACTAGACACAGCACAGCAAAAATTGGACATCCAGAGTGCATCAAACATGATTTAGAGCTTGTTTATGGAAAAGTGCTTATTTCTGCATTTCAATGTTGTAACTTGCTGAAAACAGTCTACAGTGTTTTCATAACATCTCGAATAAACATAACAAAAACATTTTTTTATCCAGAGTGCTTCAAACATGATTTAGAGCTTGTTTATGGAAAAGTGCTTATTTCTGCATTTCAATGTTGCAACTTGCTGAAAACTAGTCCACGGTGTTCATTTTATCTCAACTAGACACAGCACAGCAAAAATTGGACATCCAGAGTGCATCAAACATGATTTAGAGCTTGTTTATGGAAAAGTGCTTATTTCTGCATTTCAATGTTGCAACTTGCTGAAAACTATCCACGGTGTTCATTTCATCTCAACTAGACACAGCACAGCAAAAATTGGACATCCAGAGTGCATCAAACATGATTTAGAGCTTGTTTATGGAAAAGTGCTTATTTCTGCATTTCAATGTTGTAACTTGCTGAAAACAGTCTACAGTGTTTTCATAACATCTCGAATAAACATAACAAAAACATTTTTTATCCAGAGTGCTTCAAACATGATTTAGAGCTTGTTTATGGAAAAGTGCTTATTTCTGCATTTCAATGTTGCAACTTGCTGAAAACTATCCACGGTGTTCATTTAATCTCAACTAGACACAGCACAGCAAAAATTGGACATCCAGAGTGCATCAAACATGATTTAGAGCTTGTTTATGGAAAAGTGCTTATTTCTGCATTTCAATGTTGCAACTTGCTGAAAACTATCCACGGTGTTCATTTCATCTCAACTAGACACAGCACAGCAAAAATTGGACATCCAGAGTGCATCAAACATGATTTAGAGCTTGTTTATGGAAAAGTGCTTATTTCTGCATTTCAATGTTGTAACTTGCTGAAAACAGTCTACAGTGTTTTCATAACATCTCGAATAAACATAACAAAAACATTTTTTATCCAGAGTGCTTCAACATGATTTAGAGCTTGTTTATGGAAAAGTGCTTATTTCTGCATTTCAATGTTGCAACTAGCTGAAAACTATCCACGGTGTTCATTTATCTCAACTAGACACAGCACAGCAAAAATTGGACATCCAGAGTGCATCAAACATGATTTAGAGCTTGTTTATGGAAAAGTGCTTATTTCTGCATTTCAATGTTGCAACTTGCTGAAAACTAGTCCACGGTGTTCATTAATCTCAACTAGACACAGCACAGCAAAAATTGGACATCCAGAGTGCATCAAACATGATTTAGAGCTTGTTTATGGAAAAGTGCTTATTTCTGCATTTCAATGTTGCAACTTAGCTGAAAACTAGTCCACGGGTTCATTTCATCTCAACTAGACACAGCACAGCAAAAATTGGACATCCAGAGTGCATCAAACATGATTTAGAGCTTGTTTATGGAAAAGTGCTTATTTCTGCATTTCAATGTTGCAACTAGCTGAAAACTATCCACGGTGTTCATTTAATCTCAACTAGACACAGCACAGCAAAAATTGGACATCCAGAGTGCATCAAACATGATTTAGAGCTTGTTTATGGAAAAGTGCTTATTTCTGCATTTCAATGTTGTAACTTGCTGAAAACAGTCTACAGTGTTTTCATAACATCTCGAATAAACATAACAAAAACATTTTTTATCCAGAGTGCATTCAAACATGATTTAGAGCTTGTTTATGGAAAAGTGCTTATTTCTGCATTTCAATGTTGCAACTTGCTGAAAACTATCCACGGTGTTCATTTAATCTCAACTAGACACAGCACAGCAAAAATTGGACATCCAGAGTGCATCAAACATGATTTAGAGCTTGTTTATGGAAAAGTGCTTATTTCTGCATTTCAATGTTGTAACTTGCTGAAAACAGTCTACAGTGTTTTCATAACATCTCGAATAAACATAACAAAAACATTTTTTATCCAGAGTGCTTCAAACATGATTTAGAGCTTGTTTATGGAAAAGTGCTTATTTCTGCATTTCAATGTTGCAACTTGCTGAAAACTATCCACGGTGTTCATTTAATCTCAACTAGACACAGCACAGCAAAAATTGGACATCCAGAGTGCATCAAACATGATTTAGAGCTTGTTTATGGAAAAGTGCTTATTTCTGCATTTCAATGTTGCAACTAGCTGAAAACTATCCACGGTGTTCATTTCATCTCAACTAGACACAGCACAGCAAAAATTGGACATCCAGAGTGCATCAAACATGATTTAGAGCTTGTTTATGGAAAAGTGCTTATTTCTGCATTTCAATGTTGTAACTTGCTGAAAACTAGTCCACGTGTTCATTTCATCTCAACTAGACACAGCACAGCAAAAATTGGACATCCAGAGTGCATCAAACATGATTTAGAGCTTGTTTATGGAAAAGTGCTTATTTCTGCATTTCAATGTTGTAACTTGCTGAAAACAGTCTACAGTGTTTTCATTAACATCTCGAATAAACATAACAAAAACATTTTTTATCCAGAGTGCATCAAACATGATTTAGAGCTTGTTTATGGAAAAGTGCTTATTTCTGCATTTCAATGTTGTAACTTGCTGAAAACAGTCTACAGTGTTTCATAACATCTCGAATAAACATAACAAAAACATTTTTTATCCAGAGTGCTTCAAACATGATTTAGAGCTTGTTTATGGAAAAGTGCTTATTTCTGCATTTCAATGTTGTAACTTGCTGAAAACAGTCTACAGTGTTTTCATAACATCTCGAATAAACATAACAAAAACATTTTTTTATCCAGAGTGCTTCAAACATGATTTAGAGCTTGTTTATGGAAAAGTGCTTATTTCTGCATTTCAATGTTGCAACTTGCTGAAAACTATCCACGGTGTTCATTTATCTCAACTAGACACAGCACAGCAAAAATTGGACATCCAGAGTGCATCAAACATGATTTAGAGCTTGTTTATGGAAAAGTGCTTATTTCTGCATTTCAATGTTGTAACTAGCTGAAAACTATCCACGGTGTTCATTTCATCTCGAATAAACATAACAAAAACATTTTTATCCAGAGTGCTTCAAACATGATTTAGAGCTTGTTTATGGAAAAGTGCTTATTTCTGCATTTCAATGTTGCAACTAGCTGAAAACTATCCACGGTGTTCATTTAATCTCAACTAGACACAGCACAGCAAAAATTGGACATCCAGAGTGCATCAAACATGATTTAGAGCTTGTTTATGGAAAAGTGCTTATTTCTGCATTTCAATGTTGCAACTTGCTGAAAACTATCCACGGTGTTCATTTAATCTCAACTAGACACAGCACAGCAAAAATTGGACATCCAGAGTGCATCAAACATGATTTAGAGCTTGTTTATGGAAAAGTGCTTATTTCTGCATTTCAATGTTGTAACTTGCTGAAAACAGTCTACAGTGTTTTCATAACATCTCGAATAAACATAACAAAAACATTTTTTATCCAGAGTGCTTCAAACATGATTTAGAGCTTGTTTATGGAAAAGTGCTTATTTCTGTATTTCAATGTTGCAACTTGCTGAAAACTGTCCACGGCGTTCATTTATCTCAACTAGACACAGCACAGCAAAAATTGGACATCCAGAGTGCATCAAACATGATTTAGAGCTTGTTATGGAAAAGTGCTTATTTCTGCATTTCAATGTTGCAACTTGCTGAAAACTATCCACGGTGTTCATTACATCTCAACTAGACACAGCACAGCAAAAATTGGACATCCAGAGTGCATCAAACATGATTTAGAGCTTGTTTATGGAAAAGTGCTTATTTCTGTATTTCAATGTTGCAACTTGCTGAAAACTATCCACGGAGTTCATTTAATCTCAACTAGACACAGCACAGCAAAAATTGGACATCCAGAGTGCATCAAACATGATTTAGAGCTTGTTTATGGAAAAGTGCTTATTTCTGCATTTCAATGTTGTAACTTGCTGAAAACAGTCTACAGTGTTTTCATAACATCTCGAATAAACATAACAAAAACATTTTTTATCCAGAGTGCTTCAAACATGATTTAGAGCTTGTTTATGGAAAAGTGCTTATTTCTGCATTTCAATGTTGCAACTAGCTGAAAACTATCCACGGTGTTCATTTAATCTCAACTAGACACAGCACAGCAAAAATTGGACATCCAGAGTGCATCAAACATGATTTAGAGCTTGTTTATGGAAAAGTGCTTATTTCTGCATTTCAATGTTGCAACTTGCTGAAAACTATCCACGGTGTTCATTTAATCTCAACTAGACACAGCACAGCAAAAATTGGACATCCAGAGTGCATCAAACATGATTTAGAGCTTGTTTATGGAAAAGTGCTTATTTCTGCATTTCAATGTTGTAACTTGCTGAAAACAGTCTACAGTGTTTTCATAACATCTCGAATAAACATAACAAAAACATTTTTATCCAGAGTGCTTCAAACATGATTTAGAGCTTGTTTATGGAAAAGTGCTTATTTCTGCATTTCAATGTTGCAACTTGCTGAAAACTAGTCCACGGTGTTTATCTCAACTAGAACAGCACAGCAAAAATTGGACATCCAGAGTGCATCAAACATGATTTAGAGCTTGTTTATGGAAAAGTGCTTATTTCTGCATTTCAATGTTGCAACTTGCTGAAAACTATCCACGGTGTTCATTTACATCTCAACTAGACACAGCACAGCAAAAATTGGACATCCAGAGTGCATCAAACATGATTTAGAGCTTGTTTATGGAAAAGTGCTTATTTCTGCATTTCAATGTTGTAACTTGCTGAAAACAGTCTACAGTGTTTTCATAACATCTCGAATAAACATAACAAAAACATTTTTTATCCAGAGTGCTTCAAACATGATTTAGAGCTTGTTTATGGAAAAGTGCTTATTTCTGCATTTCAATGTTGCAACTTGCTGAAAACTATCCACGGTGTTCATTTAATCTCAACTAGACACAGCACAGCAAAAATTGGACATCCAGAGTGCATCAAACATGATTTAGAGCTTGTTTATGGAAAAGTGCTTATTTCTGCATTTCAATGTTGCAACTAGCTGAAAACTATCCACGGTGTTCATTTAATCTCAACTAGACACAGCACAGCAAAAATTGGACATCCAGAGTGCATCAAACATGATTTAGAGCTTGTTTATGGAAAAGTGCTTATTTCTGCATTTCAATGTTGTAACTTAGCTGAAAACTATCCACGGCTGTCATTTCATCTCAACTAGACACAGCACAGCAAAAATTGGACATCCAGAGTGCATCAAACATGATTTAGAGCTTGTTTATGGAAAAGTGCTTATTTCTGCATTTCAATGTTGTAACTTGCTGAAAACAGTCTACAGTGTTTCATAACATCTCGAATAAACATAACAAAAACATTTTTTATCCAGAGTGCTTCAAACATGATTTAGAGCTTGTTTATGGAAAAGTGCTTATTTCTGTATTTCAATGTTGCAACTTGCTGAAAACTATCCACGGTGTTCATTTATCTCAACTAGACACAGCACAGCAAAAATTGGACATCCAGAGTGCATCAAACATGATTTAGAGCTTGTTTATGGAAAAGTGCTTATTTCTGCATTTCAATGTTGCAACTAGCTGAAAACTATCCACGGTGTTCATTTAATCTCAACTAGACACAGCACAGCAAAAATTGGACATCCAGAGTGCATCAAACATGATTTAGAGCTTGTTTATGGAAAAGTGCTTATTTCTGCATTTCAATGTTGTAACTTAGCTGAAAACTAGTCTACAGGTGTTTCATTACATCTCGAACTAGACACAGAACAAAAAATTTGGACATCCAGAGTGCTTCAACATGATTTAGAGCTTGTTTATGGAAAAGTGCTTATTTCTGCATTTCAATGTTGCAACTAGCTGAAAACTATCCACGGTGTTCATTTAATCTCACTAGACACAGCACAGCAAAAATTGGACATCCAGAGTGCATCAAACATGATTTAGAGCTTGTTTATGGAAAAGTGCTTATTTCTGCATTTCAATGTTGTAACTTGCCTGAAAACAGTCTACAGTGTTTTCATAACATCTCGAATAAACATAACCAAAAACATTTTTTTATCCAGAGTGCTTCAAACATGATTTAGAGCTTGTTTATGGAAAAGTGCTTATTTCTGCATTTCAATGTTGTAACTTGCTGAAAACAGTCTACAGTGTTTTCATAACATCTCGAATAAACATAACAAAAACATTTTTTATCCAGAGTGCTTCAAACATGATTTAGAGCTTGTTTATGGAAAAGTGCTTATTTCTGCATTTCAATGTTGCAACTAGCTGAAAACTATCCACGGTGTTCATTTAATCTCAACTAGACACAGCACAGCAAAAATTGGACATCCAGAGTGCATCAAACATGATTTAGAGCTTGTTTATGGAAAAGTGCTTATTTCTGCATTTCATGTTGTAACTTGCTGAAAACTGTCCACGGGTTTCATTCATCTCGAATAGACACATCACAGCAAACAATTTTTTACATCCAGAGTGCATTCAAACATGATTTAGAGCTTGTTTATGGAAAAGTGCTTATTTCTGCATTTCAATGTTGCAACTTGCTGAAAACTATCCACGGTGTTCATTTCATCTCAACTAGACACAGCACAGCAAAAATTGGACATCCAGAGTGCATCAAACATGATTTAGAGCTTGTTTATGGAAAAGTGCTTATTTCTGCATTTCAATGTTGCAACTTGCTGAAACTATCCACGGTGTTCATTTATCTCAACTAGACACAGCACAGCAAAATTGGACATCCAGAGTGCATCAAACATGATTTAGAGCTTGTTTATGGAAAAGTGCTTATTTCTGCATTTCAATGTTGTAACTTGCTGAAAACAGTCCTACAGTGTTTTCATACATCTCGAATAAACATAACAAAACATTTTTTCATCCAGAGTGCTTCAAACATGATTTAGAGCTTGTTTATGGAAAAGTGCTTATTCTGCATTTCAATGTTGTAACTTGCTGAAAACTAGTCTACAGGTGTTTCATATCATCTCGAATAAACATAACAAAAACATTGGACATCCAGAGTGCATCAAACATGATTTAGAGCTTGTTTATGGAAAAGTGCTTATTTCTGCATTTCAATGTTGCAACTTGCTGAAAACTATCCACGGTGTTCATTTATCTCAACTAGACACAGCACAGCAAAATTGGACATCCAGAGTGCATCAAACATGATTAGAGCTTGTTTATGGAAAAGTGCTTATTTCTGCATTTCAATGTTGTAACTTGCTGAAAACTATCCACGGTGTTCATTTCATCTCAACTAGACATAGCACAACAAAATTGGACATCCAGAGTGCATCAAACATGATTTAGAGCTTGTTTATGGAAAAGTGCTTATTTCTGCATTTCAATGTTGCAACTTGCTGAAAACTATCCACGGTGTTCATTTCATCTCAACTAGACACAGCACAGCAAAAATTGGACATCCAGAGTGCATCAAACATGATTTAGAGCTTGTTTATGGAAAAGTGCTTATTTCTGCATTTCAATGTTGCAACTTGCTGAAAACTATCCACGGTGTTCATTTCATCTCAACTAGACACAGCACAGCAAAAATTGGACATCCAGAGTGCATCAAACATGATTTAGAGCTTGTTTATGGAAAAGTGCTTATTTCTGCATTTCAATGTTGCAACTTGCTGAAAACTAGTCCTACAGTGTTTCATTAACATCTCGAACTAGACACATAACAAAAACATTGTACATCCAGAGTGCATCAAACATGATTTAGAGCTTGTTTATGGAAAAGTGCTTATTTCTGCATTTCAATGTTGCAACTTGCTGAAAACTATCCACGGTGTTTCATTTACATCTCAACTAGACACAGCACAGCAAAAATTGGACATCCAGAGTGCATCAAACATGATTTAGAGCTTGTTTATGGAAAAGTGCTTATTTCTGCATTTCAATGTTGCAACTTGCTGAAAACTATCCACGGTGTTCATTTATCTCAACTAGACACAGCACAGCAAAATTGGACATCCAGAGTGCATCAAACATGATTTAGAGCTTGTTTATGGAAAAGTGCTTATTTCTGCATTTCAATGTTGCAACTTGCTGAAAACTATCCACGGTGTTCATTTCATCTCAACTAGACACAGCACAGCAAAAATTGGACATCCAGAGTGCATCAAACATGATTTAGAGCTTGTTTATGGAAAAGTGCTTATTTCTGCATTTCAATGTTGCAACTTGCTGAAAACAGTCCACGGTGTTCATTTCATCTCAACTAGACACAGCACAGCAAAATTGGACATCCAGAGTGCATCAAACATGATTTAGAGCTTGTTTATGGAAAGTGCTTATTTCTGCATTTCAATGTTGCAACTTGCTGAAAACTGTCCACGGTGTTCATTTCATCTCAACTAGACACAGCACAGCAAAAATTGGACATCCAGAGTGCATCAAACATGATTTAGAGCTTGTTTATGGAAAAGTGCTTATTTCTGCATTTCAATGTTGTAACTTGCTGAAAACAGTCTACAGTGTTTTCATAACATCTCGAATAAACATAACAAAAACATTGGACATCCAGAGTGCATCAAACATGATTTAGAGCTTGTTATGGAAAAGTGCTTATTTCTGCATTTCAATGTTGTAACTTGCTGAAAACAGTCTACAGTGTTTTCATAACATCTCGAATAAACATAACAAAACATTTTTTTATCCAGAGTGCTTCAAACATGATTTAGAGCTTGTTTATGGAAAAGTGCTTATTTCTGCATTTCAATGTTGCAACTTGCTGAAAACTGTCCACGGTGTTCATTTCATCTCAACTAGACACAGCACAGCAAAAATTGGACATCCAGAGTGCATCAAACATGATTTAGAGCTGTTTATGGAAAGTGCTTATTTCTGCATTTCAATGTTGCAACTTGCTGAAAACTATCCACGGTGTTCATTTCATCTCAACTAGACACAGCACAGCAAAAATTGGACATCCAGAGTGCATCAAACATGATTTAGAGCTTGTTTATGGAAAAGTGCTTATTTCTGCATTTCAATGTTGCAACTTGCTGAAAACTGATCCACGGGTTCATTTCATCTCAACTAGACACAGCACAGCAAAATTGGACATCCAGAGTGCATCAACACATGATTTAGAGCTTGTTATGGAAAAGTGCTTATTTCTGCATTTCAATGTTGAACTTGCTGAAAACTATCCACGGTGTTCATTTCATCTCAACTAGACACAGCCACAGCAAAAATTGGACATCCAGAGTGCATCAAACATGATTTTAGAGCTTGTTATGGAAAAGTGCTTATTCTGCATTTCAATGTTGTAACTTGCTGAAAACAGTCTACAGTGTTTTCATAACATCTCGAATAAACATAACAAAAACATTTTTCATCCAGAGTGCTTCAACCATGATTTAGAGCTTGTTTATGGAAAAGTGCTTATTTCTGCATTTCAATGTTGCAACTTGCTGAAAACTATCCACGGTGTTCATTTCATCTCAACTAGACACAGCACAGCAAAAATTGGACATTCAGAGTGCATCAAACATGATTTAGAGCTTGTTTATGGAAAAGTGCTTATTTCTGCATTTCAATGTTGCAACTTGCTGAAAACTATCCACGGTGTTCATTTAATCTCAACCTAGACACAGCACAGCAAAAATTGGACATCCAGAGTGCATCAAACATGATTTAGAGCTTGTTTATGGAAAAGTGCTTATTTCTGCATTTCAATGTTGTAACTTGCTGAAAACAGTCTACAGTGTTTTCATAACATCTCGAATAAACATAACAAAAACATTTTTTTATCCAGAGTGCTTCAAACATGATTTAGAGCTTGTTTATGGAAAAGTGCTTATTTCTGCATTTCAATGTTGCAACTTGCTGAAAACTATCCACGGTGTTCATTTAATCTCAACCTAGACACAGCACAGCAAAAATTGGACATCCAGAGTGCATCAAACATGATTTAGAGCTTGTTTATGGAAAAGTGCTTATTTCTGCATTTCACTGTTGTAACTTGCTGAAAACAGTCTACAGTGTTTTCATAACATCTCGAATAAACATAACAAAACATTTTTTATCCAGAGTGCTTCAAACATGATTTAGAGCTTGTTTATGGAAAGTGCTTATTTCTGCATTTCAATGTTGCAACTTGCTGAAAACTATCCACGGTGTTCATTTCATCTCAACTAGACACAGCACAGCAAAAATTGGACATCCAGAGTGCATCAAACATGATTTAGAGCTTGTTTATGGAAAAGTGCTTATTTCTGCATTTCAATGTTGCAACTTGCTGAAACTATCCACGGTGTTCATTTCATCTCAACTAGACACAGCACAGCAAAAATTGGACATCCAGAGTGCATCAAACATGATTTAGAGCTTGTTTATGGAAAAGTGCTTATTTCTGCATTTCAATGTTGCAACTGCTGAAAACTAGTCCACGGAGTTCATTCATCTCAACTAGACACAGCACAGCAAAAATTGGACATCCAGAGTGCATCAAACATGATTTAGAGCTTGTTTATGGAAAAGTGCTTATTTCTGCATTTCAATGTTGTAACTTGCTGAAAACAGTCTACAGTGTTTTCATAACATCTCGAATAAACATAACAAAAACATTTTTTATCCAGAGTGCTTCAAACATGATTTAGAGCTTGTTTATGGAAAAGTGCTTATTTCTGTATTTCAATGTTGCAACTTGCTGAAACTGTCCACGGCGTTCATTTTATCTCAACTAGACACAGCACAGCAAAAATTGGACATCCAGAGTGCATCAAACATGATTTAGAGCTTGTTTATGGAAAGTGCTTATTTCTGCATTTCAATGTTGCAACTTGCTGAAAACTGTCCACGGCGTCATTTCATCTCAACTAGAACAGCACAGCAAAAATTGGACATCCAGAGTGCATCAAACATGATTTAGAGCTTGTTATGGAAAAGTGCTTTATTCTGCATTTCAATGTTGCAACTTGCTGAAACTATACCCGGTGTTCATTCATCTCAACTAGACACAGCACAGCAAAACATTGACATCCAGAGTGCATCAAAACATATTTAGAGCTTGTTTATGGAAAAGTGCTTATTTCTGCATTTCAATGTTGCAACTTGCTGAAAACTATCCACGGTGTTCATTTAATCTCAACTAGACACAGCACAGCAAAAATTGGACATCCAGAGTGCATCAAACATGATTTAGAGCTTGTTTATGGAAAAGTGCTTATTTCTGCATTTCAATGTTGTAACTTGCTGAAAACAGTCTACAGGTGTTTTCATAACATCTCGAATAAACATAACAAAAACATTTTTTTATCCAGAGTGCTCAACATGATTTAGAGTTGTTTATGGAAAAGTGCTTATTTCTGCATTTCAATGTTGCAACTTGCTGAAAACTATCCACGGTGTTCATTTCATCTCAACTAGACACAGCACAGCAAAAATTGGACATCCAGAGTGCATCAAACATGATTTAGAGCTTGTTTATGGAAAGTGCTTATTTCTGCATTTCAATGTTGCAACTTGCTGAAAACTATCCACGGCGTTCATTTAATCTCAACTAGACACAGCACAGCAAAAATTGGACATCCAGAGTGCATCAAACATGATTTAGAGCTTGTTTATGGAAAAGTGCTTATTTCTGCATTTCAATGTTGTAACTTGCTGAAAACAGTCTACAGTGTTTTCATAACATCTCGAATAAACATAACAAAAACATTTTTTTATCCAGAGTGCTTCAAACATGATTTAGAGCTTGTTTATGGAAAAGTGCTTATTTCTGCATTTCAATGTTGCAACTAGCTGAAAACTATCCACGGTGTTCATTTAATCTCAACTAGACACAGCACAGCAAAAATTGGACATCCAGAGTGCATCAAACATGATTTAGAGCTTGTTTATGGAAAAGTGCTTATTTCTGCATTTCAATGTTGCAACTTGCTGAAACTGTCCACGGCGTTCATTTCATCTCAACTAGACACAGCACAGCAAAAATTGGACATCCAGAGTGCATCAAACATGATTTAGAGCTTGTTTATGGAAAAGTGCTTATTTCTGCATTTCAATGTTGCAACTTGCTGAAAACTGTCCACGGGTTCATTTCATCTCAACTAGACACAGCACAGCAAAAATTGGACATCCAGAGTGCATCAAACATGATTTTAGAGCTTGTTTATGGAAAAGTGCTTATTTCTGCATTTCAATGTTGTAACTTGCTGAAAACAGTCTACAGTGTTTTCATAACATCTCGAATAAACATAACAAAACATTTTTTATCCAGAGTGCTTCAAACATGATTTAGAGCTTGTTTATGGAAAAGTGCTTATTTCTGCATTTCAATGTTGCAACTTGCTGAAAACTATCCACGGTGTTCATTTAATCTCAACTAGACACAGCACAGCAAAAATTGGACATCCAGAGTGCATCAAACATGATTTAGAGCTTGTTTATGGAAAAGTGCTTATTTCTGCATTTCAATGTTGCAACTTGCTGAAAACTATCCACGGTGTTCATTTCATCTCAACTAGACACAGCACAGCAAAAATTGGACATTCCAGAGTGCATCAAACATGATTTAGAGCTTGTTTATGGAAAAGTGCTTATTTCTGCATTTCAATGTTGTAACTTGCTGAAAACAGTCTACAGTGTTTTCATAACATCTCGAATAAACATAACAAAAACATTTTTTATCCAGAGTGCTTCAAACATGATTTAGAGCTTGTTTATGGGAAAAGTGCTTATTTCTGCATTTCAATGTTGCAACTTGCTTGAAAACTATCCACGGTGTTCATTTAATCTCAACTAGACACAGCACACAAAAATTGGACATCCAGAGTGCATCAACATGATTTAGAGCTTGTTTATGGAAAAGTGCTTATTTCTGCATTTCACTGTTGTAACTTGCTGAAAACAGTCTACAGTGTTTTCATAACATCTCGAATAAACATAACAAAAACATTTTTTTATCCAGAGTGCTTCAAACATGATTTAGAGCTGTTATGGAAAAGTGCTTATTTCTGCATTTCAATGTTGCAACTTGCTGAAAACTAGTCCACGGAGTTCATTTTATCTCAACTAGACACAGCACAGCAAAATGGACATCCAGAGTGCATCAAACATGATTTAGAGCTTGTTTATGGAAAAGTGCTTATTTCTGCATTTCAATGTTGCAACTAGCTGAAAACTATCCACGGTGTTCATTTCATCTCAACTAGACACAGCACAGCAAAAATTGGACATCCAGAGTGCATCAAACATGATTTAGAGCTTGTTTATGGAAAAGTGCTTATTTCTGCATTTCAATGTTGTAACTTGCTGAAAACAGTCTACAGTGTTTTCATAACATCTCGAATAAACATAACAAAACATTTTTTATCCAGAGTGCTTCAAACATGATTTAGAGCTGTTTATGGAAAAGTGCTTATTTCTGCATTTCAATGTTGCAACTTGCTGAAAACTATCCACGGTGTTCATTTAATCTCAACTAGACACAGCACAGCAAAAATTGGACATCCAGAGTGCATCAAACATGATTTAGAGCTTTGTTTATGGAAAAGTGCTTATTTCTGCATTTCAATGTTGTAACTTGCTGAAAACATCTACGGTGTTTCATTACATCTCGAATAGAACAGCACAGCAAAACATTTTTTTATCCAGAGTGCATCAAACATGATTTAGAGCTTGTTTATGGAAAAGTGCTTATTTCTGTATTTCAATGTTGCAACTTGCTGAAAACTGTCCACGGCGTTCATTTATCTCAACTAGACACAGCACAGCAAAAATTGGACATCCAGAGTGCATCAAACATGATTTAGAGCTTGTTTATGGAAAAGTGCTTATTTCTGCATTTCAATGTTGCAACTAGCTGAAAACTATCCACGGGGTTCATTTCATCTCAACTAGACACAGCACAGCAAAAATTGGACATCCAAGAGTGCATCAAACATGATTTAGAGCTTGTTTATGGAAAAGTGCTTATTTCTGCATTTCAATGTTGTAACTTGCTGAAAACAGTCTACAGTGTTTTCATAACATCTCGAATAAACATAACAAAAACATTTTTTATCCAGAGTGCTTCAAACATGATTTAGAGCTGTTTATGGAAAAGTGCTTATTTCTGCATTTCAATGTTGCAACTTGCTGAAACTATCCACGTGTTCATTAATCTCAACTAGACACAGCACAGCAAAAATTGGACATCCAGAGTGCAGTCAAACATGATTTAGAGCTTGTTTATGGAAAAGTGCTTATTTCTGCATTTCAATGTTGCAACTTGCTGAAAACTATCCACGGTGTTCATTTCATCTCAACTAGACACAGCACAGCAAAAATTGGACATCCAGAGTGCATCAAACATGATTTAGAGCTTGTTTATGGAAAAGTGCTTATTTCTGCATTTCAATGTTGCAACTTGCTGAAAACTGTCCACGGTTCATTTCATCTCAACTAGACACAGCACAGCAAAAATTGGACATCCAGAGTGCATCAAACATGATTTAGAGCTTGTTTATGGAAAAGTGCTTATTTCTGCATTTCAATGTTGTAACTTGCTGAAAACAGTCTACAGGTTTTCATACATCTCGAATAAACATAACAAAAACATTTTTTTATCCAGAGTGCTTCAAACATGATTTAGAGCTTGTTTATGGAAAAGTGCTTATTTCTGATTTCAATGTTGCAACTTGCTGAAAACTGTCCACGGTGTTCATTTAATCTCAACTAGACACAGCACAGCAAAAATTGGACATCCAGAGTGCATCAAACATGATTTAGAGCTTGTTTATGGAAAAGTGCTTATTTCTGCATTTCAATGTTGCAACTAGCTGAAAACTATCCACGGTGTTCATTTAATCTCAACTAGACACAGCACAGCAAAAATTGGACATCCAGAGTGCATCAAACATGATTTAGAGCTTGTTTATGGAAAAGTGCTTATTTCTGCATTTCAATGTTGTAACTGCTGAAAACAGTCTTACGTGTTTTCATAACATCTCGAATAAACATAACAAAAACATTTTTTGTATCCAGAGTGCATCAAACATGATTTAGAGCTTGTTTATGGAAAAGTGCTTATTTCTGCATTTCAATGTTGCAACTTGCTGAAAACTGTCCACGGTGTTCATTTCATCTCGAATAAGACACAGCACAGAAAAATTGGCATCCAGAGTGCATCAAACATGATTTAGAGCTTGTTTATGGAAAAGTGCTTATTTCTGCATTTCAATGTTGTAACTTGCTGAAACAGTCTACAGTGTTTTCATAACATCTCGAATAAACATAACAAAAACATTTTTTTATCCAGAGTGCTTCAAACATGATTTTAGAGCTTGTTTATGGAAAAGTGCTTATTTCTGCATTTCAATGTTGTAACTTGCTGAAAACTAGTCCACAGTGTTTTCATAACATCTCAATAGACACATAACAGAAAATTGGAATCCAGAGTGCATCAACATTGATTTAGAGCTTGTTTATGGAAAAGTGCTTATTTCTGCATTTCAATGTTGCAACTTGCTGAAAACTATCCACGGGTTCATTTCATCTCAACTAGACACAGCACAGCAAAAATTGGACATCCAGAGTGCATCAAACATGATTTAGAGCTTGTTTATGGAAAAGTGCTTATTTCTGCATTTCAATGTTGTAACTTGCTGAAAACAGTCTACAGTGTTTTCATAACATCTCGAATAAACATAACAAAAACATTTTTTATCCAGAGTGCTTCAAACATGATTTAGAGCTTGTTTATGGAAAAGTGCTTATTTCTGCATTTCAATGTTGCAACTTGCTGAAAACTATCCACGGTGTTCATTTCATCTCAACTAGACACAGCACAGCAAAATTGGACATCCAGAGTGCATCAAACATGATTTAGAGCTTGTTATGGAAAAGTGCTTATTTCTGCATTTCAATGTTGCAAACTTGCTGAAAACTATCCACGGTGTTCATTTAATCTCAACTAGACACAGCACAGCAAAAATTGGACATCCAGAGTGCCATCAAACATGATTTAGAGCTTGTTTATGGAAAAGTTGCTTATTTCTGCATTTCAATGTTGTAACTTGCTGAAAACAGTCTACAGTGTTTTCATAACATCTCGAATAACATAACAAAAACATTTTTTATCCAGAGTGCTTCAAACATGATTTAGAGCTTGTTTATGGAAAGTGCTTATTTCTGCATTTCAATGTTGCAACTTGCTGAAAACTGTCCACGGAGTTCATTTCATCTCAACTAGACACAGCACAGCAAAAATGGACATCCAGAGTGCATCAAACATGATTTAGAGCTTGTTTATGGAAAAGTGCTTATTTCTGCATTTCAATGTTGCAACTAGCTGAAAACTATCCACGGGTTCATTTCATCTCAACTAGACACAGCACAGCAAAAATTGGACATCCAGAGTGCATCAAACATGATTTTAGAGCTTGTTTATGGAAAAGTGCTTATTTCTGCATTTCAATGTTGTAACTTGCTGAAAACAGTCTACAGTGTTTCATAACATCTCGAATAAACATAACAAAACATTTTTTATCCAGAGTGCTTCAAACATGATTTAGAGCTTGTTATGGAAAAGTGCTTATTTCTGCATTTCAATGTTGCAACTTGCTGAAAACTATCCACGGTGTTCATTTAATCTCAACTAGACACAGCACAGCAAAAATTGGACATCCAGAGTGCATCAAACATGATTTAGAGCTTGTTTATGGAAAAGTGCTTATTTCTGCATTTCAATGTTGTAACTTGCTGAAAACAGTCTACAGTGTTTCATTACATCTCGAATAACACAGCACAGCAAAAACATTTTTGACATCCAGAGTGCATTCAAACATGATTTAGAGCTTGTTTATGGAAAAGTGCTTATTTCTGCATTTCAATGTTGCAACTTGCTGAAAACTATCCACGGTGTTCATTTAATCTCAACTAGACACAGCACAGCAAAAATTGGACATCCAGAGTGCATCAAACATGATTTAGAGCTTGTTTATGGAAAGTGCTTATTTCTGCATTTCAATGTTGCAACTAGCTGAAAACTAGTCCACGGTGTTCATTTCATCTCAACTAACACAGCACAGCAAAAATTGACATCCAGAGTGCATCAAACATGATTTAGAGCTTGTTTATGGAAAAGTGCTTATTTCTGCATTTCAATGTTGCAACTTGCTGAAAACTATCCACGGCGTTCATTTCATCTCAACTAACACAGCACAGCAAAATGGACATCCAGAGTTGCATCAAACATGATTTAGAGCTTGTTTATGGAAAAGTGCTTATTTCTGCATTTCAATGTTGCAACTTGCTGAAAACTGTCCACGGCGTTCATTTCATCTCAACCTAGACACAGCACAGCAAAAATTGGACATCCAGAGTGCATCAAACATGATTTAGAGCTTGTTTATGGAAAAGTGCTTATTTCTGCATTTCAATGTTGTAACTTGCTGGAAAACAGTCTAACAGGCGTTCATTAATCTCAACTAAAAACATAACAGGAAAAATTTTGGCATCCAGAGTGCTTCAACATGATTTAGAGCTTGTTTATGGAAAAGTGCTTATTTCTGCATTTCAATGTGTAACTTGCTGAAACAGTCTACAGTGTTTCATAACATCTCGAACTAAACATAACAAAAACATTTTTTTATCCAGAGTGCATCAAACATGATTTAGAGCTTGTTTATGGAAAAGTGCTTATTTCTGCATTT
This sequence comes from Oncorhynchus kisutch, assembly GCF_002021735.2. NCBI lineage: Eukaryota > Metazoa > Chordata > Actinopteri > Salmoniformes > Salmonidae > Oncorhynchus > Oncorhynchus kisutch. Next base: position 2,460 of record NW_022263569.1, on the reverse strand, counting down.
CAATGTTGTAACTTGCTGACACATCTACAGTGTTTTCATAACATCTCGAATAAAATAACAAAAACATTTTTTTATCCAGAGTGCTTCAAACATGATTTAGAGCTTGTTTATGGAAAAGTGCTTATTTCTGCATTTCAATGTTGTAACTTGCTGAAAACAGTCTACAGTGTTTTCATAACATCTCGAATAAACATAACAAAACATTTTTTATATCCAGAGTGCTTCAAACATGATTTAGAGCTTGTTTATGGAAAAGTGCTTATTTCTGCATTTCAATGTTGCAACTTGCTGAAAACTGTCCACGGTGTTCATTTTATCTCAACTAGACACAGCAAGCAAAAATTGACATCCAGAGTGCATCAAACATGATTTAGAGCTTGTTTATGGAAAAGTGCTTATTTCTGCATTTCAATGTTGCAACTTGCTGAAAACTATCCACGGTGTTCATTTCATCTCAACTAGACACAGCACAGCAAAAATTGGACATCCAGAGTGCATCAAACATGATTTAGAGCTTGTTTATGGAAAAGTGCTTATTCTGCATTTCAATGTTGCAACTTGCTGAAAACTATCCACGGTGTTCATTTCATCTCAACTAGACACAGCACAGCAAAAAATTGGACATCCAGAGTGCATCAAACATGATTTAGAGCTTGTTTATGGAAAAGTGCTTATTTCTGCATTTCAATGTTGCAACTTGCTGAAAACTATCCACGGTGTTCATTTAATCTCAACTAGACACAGCACAGCAAAAATTGGACATCCAGAGTGCATCAAACATGATTTAGAGCTTGTTTATGGAAAAGTGCTTATTTCTGCATTTCAATGTTGTAACTTGCTGAAAACAGTCTACAGTGTTTCATAACATCTCGAATAAACATAACAAAAACATTTTTTATCCAGAGTGCTTCAAACATGATTTAGAGCTTGTTATGGAAAAGTGCTTATTTCTGCATTTCAATGTTGCAACTTGCTGAAAACTGTCCACGGTGTTCATTTTAATCTCAACTAGACACAGCACAGCAAAAATTGGACATCCAGGAGTGCATCAAACATGATTTAGAGCTTGTTTATGGAAAAGTGCTTATTTCTGCATTTCAATGTTGCAACTTGCTGAAAACTATCCACGGTGTTCATTTCATCTCAACTAGACACAGCACAGCAAAAATTGGACATCCAGAGTGCATCAAACATGATTTAGAGCTTGTTTATGGAAAAGTGCTTATTTCTGCATTTCAATGTTGTAACTTGCTGAAAACAGTCTTACAGTGTTTCATAACATCTCGAATAAACATAACAAAAACATTTTTTTATCCAGAGTGCTTCAAACATGATTTAGAGCTTGTTTATGGAAAAGTGCTTATTTCTGCATTTCAATGTTGCAACTTGCTGAAAACTATCCACGGTGTTCATTTAATCTCAACTAGACACAGCACAGCAAAAATTGGACATCCAGAGTGCATCAAACATGATTTAGAGCTTGTTTATGGAAAAGTGCTTATTTCTGCATTTCAATGTTGCAACTTGCTGAAAACTATCCACGGTGTTCATTTCATCTCAACTAGACACAGCACAGCAAAATTGGACATCCAGAGTGCATCAAACATGATTTAGAGCTTGTTTATGGAAAAGTGCTTATTTCTGCATTTCAATGTTGCAACTTGCTGAAAACTATCCACGGGTTCATTTAATCTAACTAGACACAGCACAGCAAAATTGGACATCCAGAGTGCATCAAACATGATTTAGAGCTTGTTTATGGAAAAGTGCTTATTTCTGCATTTCAATGTTGCAACTTGCTGAAAACTATCCAGTTTCATTCATCTCAACTAGACACAGCACAGCAAAAAATTGACATCCAGAGTGCATCAAACATGATTTAGAGCTTGTTTATGGAAAAGTGCTTATTTCTGCATTTCAATGTTGCAACTTGCTGAAAACTCCACGGTGTTCATTTAATCTCAACTAGACACAGCACAGCAAAATTGGACATCCAGAGTGCATCAAACATGATTTAGAGCTTGTTTATGGAAAAGTGCTTATTTCTGCATTTCACTGTTGTAACTTGCTGACAACAGTCTACAAGTGTTTTCATAGACATCTCGAATAAACATAACAAAACATTTTTTATCATCCAGAGTGCTTCAAACATGATTTAGAGCTGTTTATGGAAAAGTGTTATTTCTGTATTCAATGTTGCAACTTGCTGAAACTGTCCACGGATGTTCGATTTAGTCTCAACTAGACATCAGCACAGCAAAAATTGGACATCCAGAGTGCATCAAACATGATTAGAGCTTGTTATGGAAAAGTGCTTATTTCTGCATTTCAATGTTGCAACTTGCTGAAAACAGTCCACAGTGTTCATAACATCCTCAATAAACACACAAGCAAAATTGGACATCCAGAGTGCATCAAACATGATTTAGAGCTTGTTATGGAAAAGTGCTATTTCTGCAT
>NW_022263568.1:0-49955 GCF_002021735.2 Oncorhynchus kisutch | reverse complement strand
CCTAGGAAACAAAGAAAACATTGTGGTAAAATGCCAGCCTTCATTTGGATCGGAACTAGACCTGTGATTTGACCTGAATTAGTGTAAAGCAAAACGCACCTTAAGTGTAAACAAGTTATCCCTCCAATTAGCAGGCAACAAATCCAAGAAACACTACAAAACAGTCAGACAGTTAAACATAAATAACCAGTGAAACTTTAAGACATGGTAAACCAACCAGATGAACGCATTGAAAACTAACCTCAAAGAGAGTCCAAAAGTCACAGCATTTTAGTGATCAAAACCACAACAGTATTCAAGAACTAATTCTCGACAGCCTGCCAGAATATCCCGGTGCTATTTCTAACAGCTGTTTTGGTTGCACCTCATAAAGGAATCCCAGACCCTTCTACCCTGGCTGGCTAATTATGTACAGCTGTCAGCCAATGAACTTCATTTCCATTGGTTCAATTTCCCAAATGTGATTAGGTGCAGTCATCCGTTGCCGTATGGTGAACAACAGAGGGAGAATTGGACGACAAAAGAAAGAGACCAAATTCAGTTCAACAACTTACAAAAAAACAGACAATTGATGAACGCATATTACATTTCATACATGTTCAGTCATCTGTAGCTGCCAAATTCTGATCTTTTTCCCACTAATTGGTCTTTTCACCAATCAGGTCAGCCGTTTTGCCAGCAATTGTGATTGCGTCCAAACAGACTTCAGCCACTTTCCAAAGCTTAGATGTTGCTGAAGTCTGCCAGATCTTACATCGCCTTGATAGGTATTTTAAGTATCAGCTAACCACATCATATGTCAGAGGATGACACAGTTGATGTTGTGGCACGCAACCATTGGTTGTTGCGTTGCCTCACTTTAGCTGTAGAAACTGACCTATTGCTGTGTTACACAGGGAGCCCAATTCTAATCTTTTTTCCAATTATTAATGTTTTGAGCAATCACATCAGATCTTTTCACATCAGATCTTAGTCAAAAGACTAATTAGTGAAAAAAAAATATCAGAATTGGGATGCCTTGGTAATGCAGCCTATGAGGGAGTTCTACTAACCTGAACCGCAGTGCACCGGTCTACGGAAGGTGATGTGAAAAGGCAAAAGCAGTGAGGGAGAAGCGCTCTTCTCAAATCGTACAGTTAGTGGTGTAATGGAGGATATACGCAGGTGTACCACTTTGTTTTCAATGGACATTTCGTGTACTCAATTCTTAACCCCCACTGATGTGTATCAAAGTAGTATAGTGGAGGTATATGCTGTATCAATTCATAAGGCTGATGGAACAGATCAGAATGTTAAGATCCAAATGTTGAAAAACGAGTATTTCTTCACATTTTAAGTGCATTAATGTGCACACGGTGGTAGGCCTATTCAGAATGTTCCAAAATGCACACCGCACCAGAGCAGGCTGGTGGGAGGATTATCTCAGATTATCAGCAATACCACAAGGTATGACTCCAAACACCCAGAAAAGGCTACTCTCCTTGATGTCACCCTCACAAATAATCCTGATAGGTATCAGTCTGGTGTTTTCTGTAATGACCTTAGTGATCACCGTTTTCGTAATGGCTGCTCTGTGAAACGACCTGTCCTGATTTGTCATAGACGCTTGCTAAAAAACTTTCATGAGCAAGCCTTCCTTCATGAACTGGCCTCTGTAAAATGGTATAGAATCAGCTTGATCCCCTCTGTTGAAGATGCTTTTTTGATATTTTCAGTGATATTGTTAACATAACAAGTGCCGTCAGATCAGTAGGCTAGTTTTGTTTTTTGTTGTTTTAATTATACCTTTATTAACCAGGTAGGCTAGTGAGAACAAGATCTCATTTAAAACTACGACCTGGTCAAGATAAAGCAAAGCAGTTTCGTCACATACAACACAGAGTTACACATCTAATAACATACAGAATAATACAGTAAGAAAAAATATATATATATAGTGTGTGCAAATGAGGTAAGATTAGGGATGTAAGGGCAATAAAATAGGCCATAGTGGCGAGGTAATTATGATATAGCAATTAACACTGGAGTGATAGATGTGGCAGAAGATGAATGAGATACTGGGTGCAAAGGGAGCAAAATAAATAAATGATACAGTTCGGGGATGAGGGTAGATGGATGGGTTATTTACAGATGGGCTATGTACAGGTGCAATGATCTGTGAGCTGCTCTGACAGCTGTGCGTGAAGTTAGTGAGGGAGATAAGAGTCTCCAGCGATTTTTGCAGTTCGTTCCAGTTATTGGCAGCAGAGAACTGGAATGAAAGGTGGCCAAAGGAGGAATTGGCTTTGGGGGTTACCAGTGAACTATACCTGCTGGAGCGCGTGCTGCTACAGTGACCAGTGAACTGGATAAGGCGGGGCTTTACCTAGCAACGGCAATTTACAATGTTAATGCATTAGTGTGTTGGTGCATCTGTTACACATACACACACCAGTAGTTCACATGGGGGAGAGGCGTTGTGCCGTGAGGGGTCCTTTGTTTTTTAATGCCGGTTAGCTGGTCTCTGTAGCTACATGGAAGGGAGTTCCAGCAATCATGGCTCTATAACACTGTGCGTTTCATTGTTCTTGATTTGGGGACTGTGAAAAGACCCCTGGTGGCATAACTGGTGGGTTAAGTGTGTGCATGTTGACTATGCAAACAATGAGGAATTAAAAGAAATGCAGTCAACCTTTCCTCAACTACCAGAAACAAAGGTAAACAAATGAGTTTGCACAAGTGGTGTGATCCACAATCCCTTTCCTCCAGACCCAGTCTGTCCCTAATCAGCAAACATATGGTAGGCAGAAGAGAAACCCACATTAAAGAGAAGGCATTTTGGAAGTCAAATTGTTTATTGAACAATCATGTAAGAGTAGCAGGAACACAAGGCCAAATCAAAATCATAACCGTACAACCTAAGTGTCAGCAATAGTGGCCAAATCAGAGGTACATTTTTGTCGTATGGTGAAGGAGTTCCTCATTTCAAACAAGCGCATTAGTTTGCATAATTCCTCACCTCAATTACCTTTGCCCTTTTCTTCAAATGGAGGCACAGTAACAGGAGAAAGACGATTAAGGAGTTGGGCAAACCAAATTATGATCTCCCTATCTAGCTTGTTGAGGGGTCGGGCCGTCTGTGCAAGGCCGGCCGCTTCTGCAGAGGTATGTTTGGCAGTTGCTTCAGCAGAGGCGCGGGGGCCGGCGGCCGCTACTGCAGAGGTATGGCTGGCAGTTGCTTCAGCAGATGCGCGGGGGCCTGCGGCCGCTTGTGCAGAGGTATGGCTGGCAGTTGCTTCAGCTGAGGCGCGGGGGCTGACGGCGGCTTCTGCAGAGGTATGTTTGGCAGTTGCTTCAGCAGAGGCGCGGGGGCCAGCCGCTTCTGCAGAGGTATGGCTGGCAGTTGATTCAGCTGAGGCGCGGGGGCCTGTGGCCGCTTCTGCAGAGGTATGGCTGGCAGTTGCTTGAGCTGAGGCGCGGGGGCCAGCCGCTTGTGCAGAGGTATGGCTGGCAGTTGCTTGAGCTGAGGCGCGGGGTTCGATGGCCGCTTCTGCAGGGTATGTTTGGCAGTTGCTTCAGCAGAGGCGCGGGGGCCAGCCGCTTCTGCAGAGGTATGGCTGGCAGTTGCCTTCAGCTGAGGCGCGGGGGCCTGTGGCCGCTTCTGCAGAGGTATGGCTGGCAGTTGCTTCAGCTGAGCGCGGGGGCCGACGGCCGCTTCTGCAGAGGCATGGTTGGCAGTTGCGGCATTTGGACCCTGCGTCACAACTTGCCGAGGCTATTGTAGCCAGTAGCTTTAGCAGTTGGACCAGACACCACACTTGCTTGGGATCCAGTTGGTTCAGGTCCAGTGCAGGCAGGATGCCCATAAGCGTCACCTAGGAAACAAAGAAACATTGTGGTAAAAATTCCAGCCTTAAGCCATTGGAACTAGACTGTGATTTAAATTACTTTGAACCAAAACGCAACCTTGAAGGTAAAGCACGTTATCCCTCCAATTAGCAGGCAACAAATCCAAGAAACACTATAAAACATTCAGACAGTTAAACATAAATAAACAGTAAACACTTTAAGACAGGTAAACCAATCAGATGATACATTGAAAAACTAACCTCAAAGAGAGTCCAAAAGCCATATTAGTTATCAAAACCACAACCGTATTCAGAACTAATGCTAGACAGACACCCTGCCAGAATATCCCTGTTGCAATGTCTAACAGCTGTTTGGTTGCACCTCATAAAGGAATCCCAGACCCTTCTTACCTGAATGACTAATTATGTACAGGTGTCAACCAATGAACTTAATTTCAATTGGTTCATTTTCCCAATTGCGATTAGGTGCTCTTGATTTCATGCAGCTGGTGTGCACTGGTCTGCTGGAGGGTGGAGTTTACACATCATGGACCAATCCGACAGTTTTAAAGAGTGAACTCTACCCACCCATTCCAGATTGAGCCAATTGCAAAGATTTGTTTTGTACCCCATGGGGGATTCCAACATACACTGCAAGGGGAAATAGATGTCAGAAATGCAGTGTTTATCACTGTAAGCTATCTGTCCAGAACCATATTTGCTTGCAATGCACATCATTGTATTATCAAATCATGCCAGTGGACTTCTGGTAAGTATGCTTTAGTGAGCCAAGTGTTGGGATCATGTGCAACTATGTTTATCCTCACCGAAAATGAATGCTGTATTGATGAGTCATTTCCCTCCACGCACTACTTCTCACCTGAATGCATTTATTTTATTTTAGGGGGTTGGGCAAAAGCTGAAATTGGGGTTGAGAGTTACCCTTTTATATATTGAACAAAACTGTCAATGCAACATGCAATAATTTCAAAAATGTTACTGGGTTACAGTTAGTTTAAGGAAATCAGTAATTGAAATCAATTCATTAGGACCTAATCTGTAGATTTCAAATGACTGGGAATACAAATATCTGTTGATGGCAGAACTTTTTTTTAAAGGTAGAGGCGTGGATCAGAAAACCTGTCAATATCTGGAGTGAACAACATTTGCCTCATGCAGCACAACACATGTCCTTTGCATAGAGTTAATCAGGCTGTTATTGTGGCCTGTGTAATGACAGAAACAAGAGAACACCTCACTGACCATTTTAACTCAGTGTAGCAGAGCTGGTTAGGCTGTTAACATGTTATCTATAGCGTTCTTGACAAACAATGACTTATGTTGTCTACGTTTACTGACATCGGTCATATTCAGCAGATGTTGCACATTTGTAAATGCATCAGTTGTTCTGCGTTCTGTCACACAGATGAGAGTGCTCTGAAATCGGAGTAGATAGCCAGAGTGAATTTACCAACGCTATCAAATCAAATTTATTTGTCACATACACAAGGTTAGCAGATGTTAATGCGAGTGTAGTGAAATGCTTGTGCTTCTAGTTCGGACAATGCAGTAATAACCAACGAGTAATTCTAACCTAACAATTCCAAAACTACTACCTTATACAAACAAAGGTAAAGGGATAAAGAATATGTACATAAAGATATATGAATGAGTGGTGGTACAGAACGGCATAGGCAAGATGCAGTAGATGGTATCGAGTACAAGTATATACATATGAGATGAGTAATGTAGGGTATGTAACATTATATTAAGTAGCATTGTTTAAAGTGGCTAGTGATATATTTTTACATCAATTTCCATTATTAAGTGGCTGGAGTTGAGTCAGTATGTTGGCAGCAGCCACTCAATGTTAGTGGTGGCTGTTTAACAGTCTGATGGCCTTGAGATTGAAAAACAGCTTCTGTCTCTCGGTCCCTGCCTTGATGCACCTGTACTGACCTCGCCTTCTGGATGATAGCGGGGTGAACAGGCAGTGGCTCAGGTGGATGTTGTCCTTGATGACCTTTATGGCCTTCCTGTGACATCGGGTGGTGTAGGTGTCCTGGAGGGCAGGTAGTTTGCCCCCGGTGATTGCGTTGTGCAGACCTTACTACCCTCTGGAGAGCCTTACGGTTGTGGGCGGAGCAGTTACCGTACCAGGCGGTGTTACAGCCCGACAAGATGCTCTCGATTGTGCATCTGTAGAAGTTTGTGAGTGCTTTTGGTGACAAGCCGAATTTCTTCAGCCTCCTGAGGTTGAAGAGGCGCTGCTGCGCCTTCTTCACCACGCTGTCTGTGGGGTTGGACCAATTCAATTTGTCCGTGATATGTACGCAGAGGAACTTAACTTACTACCCTCTCCACTACTGTCCCGTCGATGTGGATAGGGGGGTGCTCCCTCTGTTTCCTGAAATCCACAATCATCTCCTTTGTTTTGTTGACGTTGAATGTGAGGTTGTTTTCCGCAAACTTGATTGAGTTGGAGGCGTGCATGGTCACGCAGTCGTGGGGGAACAGGGAGTACAGGATTAGGTTTAGGGCTCAGAACGCACCCTTGTGGGGCCCCAGTGTTGAGGATCAGCGGGGTGGAGATGTTACCTAGCCTCACCACCTGGGGGCGCCCCGTCAGGAAGTCCAGTACCCAGTTGCACAGGGCGGGGTCGAGACCCAGGGTCTCGAGCTTGATGACGAGTTTGGAGGGTACTATGGTGTTAAATGCTGAGCTGTAGTCGATGAACAGCATTCTCACGTAGGTATTCCTCTTGTCCAGAACGGTTAAGGCAGTGTGCAGTATGGTTGCGATTGCATCGTCCGTAGACCTATTTGGGCGGTAAGCAAATTGGAGTGGGTCTAGGGTGTCAGGTAGGGTGGAGGTGATATGGTCCTTGACTAGTCTCTCAAAGCACTTCATGATGACGGAGGTGAGTGCTACGGGGCGGTAGTCGTTTAGCTCAGTTACCTTAGCTTTCTTGGGAACGGGGACAATGGTGGCCCTCTTGAAGCATGTGGGAACAGCAGACTGGGATCAGGATTAATTGAATATGTCCGTAAACACACCAGCCATCTGGTCTGCGCATGCTCTGAGGATTTCGGCTGGGGATGCCGTCTGGGCCTGCAGCCTTGCGAGGGTTAACACGTTTAAATGTTTTACTCACTTTGGCTCCAGTGAAGGAGAGTCCGCAGGTTTTGGTTGCGGGCCGTGTCAGTGGCACTGTATTGTCCTCAAAGCGGGCAAAAAAGTTATTTTGTCTGTCTGGGAGCAAGACATCCTGGTCCTCGACGGGGTTGGTTTTCTTTTGGTAATCCGTGATTGACTGTAAACCCTGCCACATACCTCTTGTGTCTGAGACGTTGAATTGCGACTCTACTTTGTCTCTATACTGACGCTTAGCTTGTTTGATTGCCTTGCGGAGGGAATAGCTCCACTGTTTGTATTCGGTCATGTTTCCGGTCACCTTGCCCTGGTTAAAAGCAGTGGTTTGCACTTTCAGTTTCTCACGAATGCTGCCATCAATCCACGGTTTCTGGTTTGGGAATGTTTTAATCGTTGATATGCATCATCAATGTACTTTCTAATGAACTCGCTCATCGAATCAGCGTATTCGTCAATGTTGTTGTAGGACGCAATGCGGAACATATCCCAATTCACTTGATCGAAGCAGTCTTGAAGTGTGGAATCAGATTGGTCGGACCAGTGTTGAACAGACCTGAGCACGGGAGCTTCTTGTTTTAGTTTCTGTCTGTAGGCTGGGAGCAAGAAAATGGAGTCGTTGTCAGCTTTTCCCAAAAGGAGGGTGGGGGAGGGCCATATATGCGTCGCAGAAGTTTCAATAACAATAATCCAGAGTTTTACCAGCCCTGGTTGCGCAATCGATATGCTGATACAATTTAGGGAGTCTTGTTTTCAGATTAGCCTTGTTAAATTCCCCAGCTACAATGAATGCAGCCTCAGGATATGTGGTTTCCAGTTTGCATAAAGTCAAATAAAGTTTGTTCAGGGCCATCGATGTGTCTGCTTGGGGGGGGGGTATATACGGCTGTGATTATAATCGAAGAGAATTCCCTTGGTAGATAATGCGGTCGACATTTGATTGTGTTGGAATTCTAAGTCATGTGAACAAAAAGACTTCAGTTCCTGTATGTTGTTATGATCACACCACGTCTCGTTAATCATAAGGCATACCCCCCGCCCCTCTTCTTACCAGAAAGAGGGTTGTTTCTGTTGACTCGATGCATGAAGAAACCAATATAGAGGTAAGATGGTTATCGATTTAATGACACACCACGTAAATATTTTAATATATGCTGTTCATATTAATGCAAAATTGCTGTTTAAAAAAAATCTTTGTCACAAAAACAAGCGTATCTCTGTGAAGTGTCAATGGAGCACTGAGCGTACCACAAGCTTTTTATTTTCAAGGCCTTTTACAGTTCATTCAGGTCTTGTCATGTTCATTTAGCTTTTTAAGTCCCGTGGAAGCAATTTTGAAGACAATCACCACAACATGTAAAACAAAATAAAAATGGTTAGAGAAAGCTGTACGGCTGTCAACAGAAGGTGATAATTGTATCACCAAAGTGCCTTTTCACTCACAATGGGGAGTGAGTGAACACTCTATACTGTATTGGTAGGCCTACTATTGTCATTTTTTTATTTTCATGTTTTTGCTCTCAGTCACACTTTCTTAATATAAAAACAACATCATTGGAAGTACACAAACGGTTTTTTATTTTTAATCAGACCACCTTTAAGGTCTGGGGAAATCCTATGTAAATTAGATTTATTTTGTGTAGTTACCCTTTAATTCAAGTGAGCAGGCACAGAGTACTGTTGTTGGGTTGGCAGTGTTTCTGTAGTACAAGCACAGAGTACTGTTGTTGGGTTAGCAGTGTTTCTGTAGTACAGGCACAGAGTACTGTTGTTGGGTTAGCAGTGTTTCTGTAGTACAGGCACAGAGTACTGTTGTTGGGTTAGCAGTGTTTCTGTAGTACAGGCACAGAGTACTGTTGTTGGGTTAGCAGTGTTTCTGTAGTACAGGCACCTAGTACTGTTGTTGGGTTGGCAGTGTTTCTGTAGTACAGGCACCTAGTACTGTTTGGTTAGCAGTGTTTCTGTAGTACAGGCACAGAGTACTGTTGGGTTAGCAGTGTTTCTGTAGTACAGGCACCTAGTACTGTTTGGTTGGCAGTGTTTCTGTAGTACAGGCACCTAGCACTGTTGGGTTAGCAGTGTTTCTGTAGTACAGGCACAGAGTACTGTTGTTGGGTTAACAATGTTTCTGTAGTACAGGCACAGAGTACTGTTGTTGGGTTAACAATGTTTCTGTAGTACAGGCACCTAGTACTGTTGTTGGGTTGGCAGTGTTTCTGTAGTACAGGCACCTAGCACTGTTTGGTTAGTTGTATTTCTGTAGTACAGGCACCTAGCACTGTTTGGTTAGTTGTATTTCTGTAGTACAGGCACAGAGTACTGTTGTTGGGTTAACAATGTTTCTGTAGTACAGGCACCTAGCACTGTTTGGTTAGTTGTATTTCTGTAGTACAGGCACCTAGCACTGTTTGGTTAGTTGTATTTCTGTAGTACAGGCACCTAGTACTGTTGTTGGGTTAGCAGTGTTTCTGTAGTACAGGCACCTAGTACTGTTGTTGGGTTGGCAGTGTTTCTGTAGTACAGGCACCTAGCACTGTTTGGTTAGTTGTATTTCTGTAGTACAGGCACCTAGCACTGTTTGGTTAGTTGTATTTCTGTAGTACAGGCACAGAGTACTGTTGTTGGGTTAACAATGTTTCTGTAGTACAGGCACCTAGCACTGTTTGGTTAGTTGTATTTCTGTAGTACAGGCACCTAGCACTGTTTGGTTAGTTGTATTTCTGTAGTACAGGCACCTAGTACTGTTGTTGGGTTAGCAGTGTTTCTGTAGTACAGGCACCTAGCACTGTTGTTGGGTTAACAATGTTTCTGTAGTACATGCACCTAGTACTGTTGTTGGGTTAGCAGTGTTTCTGTAGTACAGGCACCTAGTCCTGTTGGGTTAGCAGTGTTTCTGTAGTACAGGCACCTAGTACTGTTGTTGGGTTAACAATGTTTCTGTAGTACAGGCACCTAGTACTGTTGTTGGGTTAACAATGTTTCTGTAGTACAGGCACAGAGTACTGTTGTTGGGTTAACAATGTTTCTGTAGTACAGGCACCTAGCACTGTTTGGTTAGTTGTATTTCTGTAGTACAGGCACAGAGTACTGTTGTTGGGTTAACAATGTTTCTGTAGTACAGGCACCTAGCACTGTTTGGTTAGTTGTATTTCTGTAGTACAGGCACAGAGTACTGTTGGGTTAGTTGTATTTCTGTAGTACAGGCACCTAGTACTGTTGTTGGGTTAGCAGTGTTTCTGTAGTACAGGCACCTAGCACTGTTTGGTTAGTTGTATTTCTGTAGTACAGGCACCTAGCACTGTTTGGTTAGTTGTATTTCTGTAGTACAGGCACAGAGTACTGTTGTTGGGTTAACAATGTTTCTGTAGTACAGGCACCTAGCACTGTTTGGTTAGTTGTATTTCTGTAGTACAGGCACAGAGTACTGTTGTTGGGTTAACAATGTTTCTGTAGTACAGGCACCTAGCACTGTTTGGTTAGTTGTATTTCTGTAGTACAGGCACCTAGCACTGTTGTTGGGTTAGCAGTGTTTCTGTAGTACAGGCACCTAGTACTGTTGTTGGGTTAGCAGTGTTTCTGTAGTACAGGCACCTAGTACTGTTGTTGGGTTAGCAGTGTTTCTGTAGTACAGGTACCTAGTACTGTTGTTGGGTTAGCAGTGTTTCTGTAGTACAGGCACCTAGTACTGTTTGGTTAGTTGTATTTCTGTAGTACAGGCACCTAGCACTGTTGTTGGGTTAGCAGTGTTTCTGTAGTACAGGCACCTAGTACTGTTGTTGGGTTAGCAGTGTTTCTGTAGTACAGGCACCTAGTACTGTTGTTGGGTTAGCAGTGTTTCTGTAGTACAGGTACCTAGTACTGTTGTTGGGTTAGCAGTGTTTCTGTAGTACAGGCACAGAGTACTGTTGTTGGGTTAACAATGTTTCTGTAGTACAGGCACCTAGTACTGTTGTTGGGTTAGCAGTGTTTCTGTAACACACATGAGAACAAAAGGCCACTGGATTGATGATATCATTCATGATATCATTCTAACAGGTCAATCTGATAGGCTACTTTTTATCTGGTGAACATAATAATAGAGAATGTTTTTGGGAAAGCCTTTCCATCTACCAGAAGACAGTTAGGTCTATCTTTACCAAAGCTATATTGTTTGAAACCTGGACCATTTTTCTTGATATTATGAGGCATGTCTTACCTTGCTTCAAAGTAGCCAAGTCAAAATACAACCATAGAAATGTTGAGGGAAATATTTTAGAAACTCATATTTGCTCTCTTGTTGTTCAAATCAACTTTCTTTCAATGTCTAGCATTCATTGTCTGAGTGGGGATTGGTGCTTATCACGGTAGAAGGCCGTTGCTTATCTTGCTAGAACAAAATACATACCTGCTGTGTGCGGATGAACCTGACTTTGTCTGACAACTTGACATTGAGCCAATCAGAAAGCACGAACCTCCACGTGGGGGAGAGACAATAATTACTACTTCAGTTAAAATCACAATCTAGTTCCAATAGCTTAAGGCTGGCATTTTACCGTAATTCTTTGTTTCCTAGGTGAAGCTTATGGGCATCCTGCCTACACTGGACCTGAACAACCATATCCCAAGAAAGTGTGGTGTCTGGTCCAAATGCTAAAGCTACTGGCCACAATACCCTGGCAAGTGTGACGCAGGGTCCAAATGCCACAGCTGAAGCAACTGCCAACCATGCCTCTGCAGAAGCAGCCCGAGCCTCAGCTGAAGCAACTGCCAACCATACCAGAGGCCGCCGGCCTTGAACAGACGGCCCGACCACTCGACAAGCTAGATAGGGAGATCATAATTTGGTTTGCCCAACTCCTTAATCGTCTTTCCCCTGTTGCTGTGCCTCCATTTGAAGAAACTTATGCATCGTCATGCAAATTGTTTACAGGGGTGAACACTACAATGGTATGAATTGTTTTCATAACCATACGACTAAAATTGACATCTGATTTGGCCTGGTGTTCCTGCTACTCTTGCATGATTTGTTCAGTAAACAATTTGACTTCCAAAATGCTGTGTCTTTTAAATGTGGGTTTCTCTTCTGTCTACCAAACGTTTGCTGATTGGGGACAGACTGGGTCTGGAGGAAAAGGGATTGTGGATCACACCACTTGTGGAAACAGATTTGTTTACCTTTGTTTCTGGTAGTTGAGGAAAGGTTGACTGCATTTCTTGTTTTAATTCCTCATTGTTTGCATAGTCAACACACACACTTACCCCACCAGACATGCCACCAGGGGTCTTTTCACAGTCCACAAATCCAGAACAAATTAAACTCACAGTATTATATAGCGCCATGATTGGATGGAACTCCCTTCCATATAGTGCAAGAGATCAGCAACTCGGGTTTAAAAAACAAAACAAAACCTCACGGCACAATGCCTCTCCCCCATGTGACCTACTGGTTGTGTGTCTGTACTGACATGTGACCTACTGGTTGTGTGTATGTGTAAATGAGATGCACAAACACACATTTAAACCATGTAAATTGCCAAGTATTATTTTTTTTGTGTCAGACCCCAGTAAGACTAGCTGACATCGGCTAATGGGGATCCTAAAAAAATTTAAATATATATTCAACTACTTTAAAACCTGTCATGGCAAGTAGTTCCCCTCAGGGAACTCCACCCCCCCCCCCCCCTTTCAAACATTAACAATGTTAATACTCATGAACTTTGACTAAAGATACATGTTCTACATATAATTAAAGATACACTGGTTCTTAATGCAACCGCTGTGTCAGATTATTTTTAAGCGTTACGGAAAAAGCCTAACATTGCAATAATCTGAGACGGCGCTCAGACGTAAAAGTATTTCTCCGCTATGTTGGAGTCAACAGAAATACGAAATTACATCATAAATATTCCCTTATCTTTGATCTTTCATCAGAATGTAGTGCAAGGAGTCCTAGTTCCACAATAAATCGTTGTTTTGTTCCATAATGTCCAATACTAGTGTCCAAGTAGCTGCATTTGCTAGCACTTTCAGCTCACGTGCCCAAAAACTGACTGCTGGTACAGGATAACTCGCACGAAAACTTCCAAAAGATATATTCCAGGTCAAATAAACTGGTCAAACTAAGTAGAGAATCAATCTTCAGGATGTTATTATCATATATCCAATAACGTTCCAACCGGATCATACGTTTTCAGCTGGAGCCAAATGGAACAGCGGTAGCACCCACAGAGAAATGCGCCACAGGAAAATGGCGTTCTGTCGGGACACTGACTATTTCCCCTCCCATTCGGTCACAGTTCACAGCAAATGCTCCATTCCACTTTCTACTGAATGAGGACATCTACTGGAAGGTGTAGGAAGTGCTACCAGATCGATATCTTGTTGGGAGAGGAGGGTGCGATGTCAAAGTTGCCCACATTCAGAATTTCACTTCTTGCTTAGAAGATTGCCTTCCCTATGAGTTCTGTTATACTCACATAATTCAAACAGTTTTAGAAACTTCAGAGTGTTTTCTATCCAATAGTAATAATAATATGCATATATTAGCAATCTAGGACAGAGTAGGATAAAGTTTACTATGGGCACGTAATTCATCCAAAGTGAAAATACTGCCCCCTATCCTCAACAAGTTTTAAGCATTTGAAAAACTACAACCTTTTCTACCCAGGTCTGACCAGCACGGGACACTGGGTGTAAACGATATAGTGAAATGCTTCCTTGCAAGCTCTTTCCTCAACAGTACAGAATCAATATGAAAGAAACAGAGAGAAAGGACATAGAAAGAGGGGAGTGACTGCAAATCATAGCACAGTCCATGTGTATGTGCCCATGGTAGCAAGCATCTCCAATCCAAAATTAAATCTAGAATGGGCTTCCTATTTCGCAACAAAGCATCCCTCACTCATGCTGCCAAACACCCTCGTAAAACTGACTATCCGCCAATTGACTTTGACTTGAGGCCCCGACGCCTGAGCAGAAGCGTATGGCCCCGGCGCCTCAGCAGAAGCGACAGGTCCCGGCGCCTCAGCAGAAGCGACAAGCCTTGAACAGATGGCCCGACCACTCAACTAGGGAGATCATAATTTGGTTTGGCCAACTCCTTAATCATCTATATTTCACTGGTAACCCCCAAAGCCAATTCCTCCTTTGGCCGTCTTTCATTCCAGTTCTCTGCTGCCAATGACTGGAACGAACTGCAAAAATCACTGAAGCTGGAGACTCTTTATCTCCCTCACTAACTTCAAGCACCAGCTGTCAGAGCAGCTCACAGATCATTGCACCTGTACATAGCCCATCTGTACATAACCCATCCATCTACCTCATCCCCATACTGTATTCATTTATTTATTTTGCTTCTTTGCACCCCAGTATCTCTACTTGCACATTCATCTTCTGCACATCTATCACTCCAGTGTTTAATTGCTATATCATAATTGCCTCGCCACCATGGCCTATTTTATTGCCTTTACCTCCCTTATCTTACCTCATTTGCACACACTGTATATATATATATATATATATTTATTTTTTTCTACTGTATTATTCTGTATGTTTGTTTATTCCATGTGAAACTCTGTTGTATGTGTCGAACTGCTTTGCTTTATCTTGGCCAGGTCGCAGTTGTAAATGAGAACTTGTTCTCAACTAGCCTATCTGGTTAAATAAAGGTTTAATTAAAAACAACAAACAAAAACTAGCCTACTGATCTGACTGCACTTGTTATGTTAACAATAACACTGAAAATATCAAAAAAGAAGGACCTAGAGTTTTCAACAGGGGGGATCAAGCTGATTCTATACCATTTTACAGAGGCCAGTTCATGAAGGAAGGCTTGCTCATTAAAGTTTTTTAGCAAGCGTCTATGACAAATCAGGACAGGTCGTTTCACAGAGCAGCCATTACGAAAATGGTGATTACTAAGGTCATTACAGAAAACACCAGACTGATACCTATCAGGATTATTTGTGAGGGTGACATCGAGGAGAGTAGCCTTTTCTGGGTGTTTGGAGTCATACCTTGTGGTATTGCTGATAATCTGAGAAAGATGTAGGGAGTCCCATTGATTTAGGACTTGGTCAGGTGGTTTAAGCATGTCCCAGTTTAGGTCACCTAGCAGGACAAATTCAGACTTAGTGTAAGGGGCCATGAGAGAGCTTAGGGCAGGTAGATTACTGGCCCGTGTTGATGGAGGACGATAGCACCAAGCAACAGTCAACAAAGAGATATTTGAAAGTTTAATGCTTTAAACAAGCAAATCAAATTTTTTTGTTTGTTTGTGGACAGATTTGGTGGAGACAAATGAGCACAGAAGGTGATCCTTGGAAAAGATGGCCACTCCCCCACCTTTAGATGATCTGTTTTCTGAGGGTTGGCAGTCAAGAGATTGACTGCCGACCCTAAGAGATTGACTGCAGACACTGTTCAGAAGGTGCTAAATACTAATTGGCAGGCAAACATTAGACAATCCTACCGGTGTGTCTGATCTATAATGGATATTACCATCTCTGTCCAAGTATCTGTACATAAAACTGCTCAAATGTGAGGTGCAGCAGAGGAGCTATAGGAGGATGGGCTTATTTTCATGGCCTTGAATGGAATTGATGGAACAGAGTTTCAAATATGTTTGATATGTTTGACTCCGTTCCATTGATGCCATTCCAGCCATTACAATCAGCCCGTCCTCCTATTGCTCCTCCCACCAGCCTGCTCTGGTGCGGTGTGCATTTTGGAACATTCTGAATAGGCTTACCAGATTTGGGCACAGATTTTGTGGAGACAACTGAGCACTGAAGGTGATCCTTGGAAAAGATGGCCACTCCCCCACGTTTAGATGATCTGTTTTCTGAGGGTTGGCAGTCAAGACATTGCATTTTGGAACATTCTGAATAGGCCTACCACCGTGTGCATATTCATGCACTTAAAATGTGAAGAAATAATAGTTTTTCAACATTTGGATCCTAACATTCTGATCTGTTCCATCAGCCTTATGAATTGATACAGCATATACCTCCACTATACTACTTTGATACACATCAGTGGGGGTTAAGAATTGAGTACACGAAATGTCCATTGAAAACAAAGTGGTACACCTGCGTATATCCTCCATTACACCACTAACTGTACGATTTGAGAAGAGCGCTTCTCCCTCACTGCTTTTGCCTTTTCACATCACCTTCCGTAGACCGGTGCACTGCGGTTCAGGTTAGTAGAACTCCCTCATAGGCTGCATTACCAAGGCATCCCAATTCTGATATTTTTTTTCCACTAATTAGTCTTTTGACTAAGATCTGATGTGAAAAGATCTGATGCGATTGCTCAAAACATTAATAATTGGAAAAATGATTAGAATTGGGCTCCCTGTGTAACCAGCAATAGGTCAGTTTCTACAGCTAAGGGTGAGGCAACGCAACAACCAATGGTTGCGTGCCACATCATCAACTGTGTCATCCTCTGACATATGATGTGGTTAGCTGATACTTAAAATACCTATCAAGGCGATGTAAGATCTGGCAGACTTCAGCAACGTCTAAGCTTTGGAAATTGGCTGAAGTCTGTTTGGCTGCAATCACAAACTACCTCATAGTCTGTTTGGTCCCAGCCACACAGGGAGCCCAATCCTGATCCTTTGCTGGCAAAACAGCTGATCTGATTGGTGAAAACTGAATTTGGTCTCTTTCTTTTGTCGTCCAATTCTCTCTCTGTTGTTCACCATATGTCAACGGATGACTGCACCTAATCGCATTTGGGAAATTGAACCAATGGAAATGAAGTTCATTGGCTGACAGCTGTACATAATTAGCCAGTTAGGTGAGAAGGGTCTGGGATTCCTTTATGAGGTGCAACCAAAACAGCTGTTTGACATTGCAACAGGGATATTCTGGCAGGCTGTCGAGAATTAGTTCTTGAATACTGTTATGGTTTTGATCACTAAAATGGCTGTGACTTTTGGACTCTCTTTGAGGTTAGTTTTTCAATGCGTTCATCTGGTTTGTTTACCTTGTCTTAGTCTTCACTGGTTATTTATGTTTAACTGTCTGACTGTTTTGTAGTGTTTCTTGGATTTGTTGCCTGCTAATTGGAGGGATAACTTGTTTTACACTTAAAGGTGCGTTTTGGTTTACACTAATTCAGGTCAAATCACAGGTCTAGTTCCGATCCAAATGAAGGCTGGCATTTTACCACAATGTTCTCTTTGTTTCCTAGGTAACGCTCATGGGCATCCTGCCTACACTGGACCTGAACCGACTGGATCCTATGCCCAAGCAAGTGTGGTGTCTGGTCCAAATGCTAAAGCTACTGGCCACAATGCCACGTGAGCGGAAGCTACTGGCCACAATGCCACGTGAGCGGAAGCTACTGGCCACAATGCCACGTCAGCGGAAGCTACTGGCCACAATGCCACGTCAGCGGAAGCTACTGGCCACAATGCCACATCAGCGGAAGCTACTGGCCACAAAGCCACGTCAGCGGAAGCTACTGGCCACAATGCCACGTCAAGTGTGAAGTCCGGCCCCGCAGCAGAAGCTTCAGGCCCCGGCGCCTCAGCAGAAGCTTCAGGCCCCGGCGCCTCAGCAGAAGCTTCAGGCCCCGGCGCCTCAGCAGAAGCTTCAGGCCCCGGCGCCTCAGCAGAAGCTTCAGGCGCCTCAGCAGAAGCTTCAGGCACCTCAGCAGAAGCGTCCGGCGCCTCAGCAGAAGCGTCCGGCGCCTCAGCAGAAGCGTCCGGCGCCTCAGCAGAAGCGTCCGGCGCCTCAGCAGAAGCGTCCGGCGCCTCAGCAGAAGCGTCCGGCGCCTCAGCAGAAGCGTCCGGCCCCTAAGCCTCAGCAGAAGTGTCCGGCCCCGGCGCCTCAGCAGAATTGTCCGGCCCCGGCGCCTCAGCAGAGTCGTCCGGCCCCGGCGCCTCAGCAGAAGCTTCAGGCCCCGGCGCCTCAGCAGAAGCTTCAGGCCCCGGCGCCTCAGCAGAAGCTTCAGGCGCCTCAGCAGAAGCTTCAGGCCCCTCAGCAGAAGCTTCAGGCCCCGGCGCCTCAGCAGAAGCTTCAGGCCCCTCAGCAGAAGCTTCAGGCCCCGGCGCCTCAGCAGAAGCTTCAGGCCCCGGCGCCTCAGCAGAAGCTTCAGGCGCCTCAGCAGAAGCTTCAGGCACCTCAGCAGAAGCGTCCGGCGCCTCAGCAGAAGCGTCCGGCGCCTCAGCAGAAGCGTCCGGCGCCTCAGCAGAAGCGTCCGGCGCCTCAGCAGAAGCGTCCGGCGCCTCAGCAGAAGCGTCCGGCGCCTCAGCAGAAGCGTCCGGCGCCTCAGCAGAAGCGTCCGGCGCCTCAGCAGAAGCGTCCGGCCCCTAAGCCTCAGCAGAAGCGTCCGGCCCCTAAGCCTCAGCAGAAGCGTCCGGCCACGGCGCCTCAGCAGAATCGTCCGGCCCCGGCGCCTCAGCAGAAGCTTCAGGCCCCGGCGCCTCAGCAGAAGCTTCAGGCGCCTCAGCAGAAGCTTCAGGCCCCTCAGCAGAAGCTTCAGGCCCCGGCGCCTCAGCAGAAGCTTCAGGCGCCTCAGCAGAAGCTTCAGGCGCCTCAGCGGAAGCTTCAGGCGCCTCAGCGGAAGCTTCAGGCGCCTCAGCAGAAGCTTCAGGCGCCTCAGCAGAAGCTTCAGGCGCCTCAGCAGAAGCTTCAGGCGCCTCAGCAGAAGCTTCAGGCGCCTCAGCAGAAGCTTCAGGCCCCTCAGCAGAAGCTTCAGGCCCCTCAGCAGAAGCGCCTCAGCAGAAGCTTCAGGCCCCGGCGCCTCAGCAGAAGCTTCAGGCCCCGGCGCCTCAGCAGAAGCTTCAGGCCCCGGCGCCTCAGCAGGAGCTTCATGCCCCGGCGCCTCAGCAGAAGCTTCAGGCGCCTCAGCAGAAGCTTCAGGCGCCTCAGCAGAAGCTTCAGGCGCCTCAGCAGAAGCTTCTGGCGCCTCAGCAGAAGCTTCTGGCGCCTCAGCAGAAGCTTCAGGCGCCTCAGCAGAAGCTTCAGGCGCCTCAGCAGAAGCTTCAGGCGCCTCAGCAGAAGCGTCCGGCCCCGGCGCCTCAGCAGAAGCGTCAGGCCACTCAGCAGAAGCTTCATGCCACTCAGCAGAAGCGTCCGGCCCCGGCGCCTCAGCAGAAGCGACAAGCCTTGAACAGACGGCCATACCACTCAACTAGGGAGATCATAATTTGGTTTGGCCAACTCCTTAATCGTCTTATCCCTGTTACCCTTTTCTGCTAGAGGCACAGTAAAGGTAACTGAGGTGGGGAAATGTGTGAACTAATGCGCTTGTTTGAAATGAGGATCTCCTTCACTTGTACATCGTCATGCAAATTGTATACAGAGGTGGATGATACAATGTTATGAATCGTTTTTATAAACATACGACTAAATTGACTTCTGATGTAGCGATATTGCAGACACACTTTTAGGTTCTACGGTTATGCTTTTGATTTAGCCTGGTGTTCCTGCTACTCTTGCATGATTTGCTCAATAAACCATTTGACTTTCAAAAAACCTTGTCCTTAAAATATAATCTCTTCTGCCTACCATGTGCTTGCTGTTTGGTAACAGACTGTGGGCCTGGAGTAAAAGGGAATTTGCGTTTTTGTTATACACTTGTCTAAACAGATTTGTTTCTGGTAGTTTGTTCTAAAGTTTTCTAACTTGTCAGAGCTCCCTCATATGTTCATACACTACCTGTCCCTTAGTGTAGGCTGTTTGCTTTACAGTAATCTGCCTTTTTCCACCAATGCCTAAAGAATGTGAATGCAGTGTAACTCATCGTCCCATTACCTGTCACTAACCTGTCCCAGGGACGCTGAAGTTTCTCCTTGACCTTATTCAGAAACATTAAATCAACTTGATACATTCTGACTGTCCTACAATGTTGGTCTGGCCAGACACATGGATGCAATCATATGCGTTCATTTATTTCAGCTGTGAAAAGTACTCCACTTGAAGTCGTTCAGACATTCCTTATGTCAACTCAATGTGGTCTTCTGCACAATCCATTTCTACCTGACCACAATGAGGTTGCACTCGCAGAAGCCCCTGACAGGAACTTCAATAGATTTTATAAAGGGGTTCTTAAGCTCTCACTTTGTACAACATTATCTAGAGACATAAATATGAATTTGTTCTTAAGCCTGGCTGGTGACTTGCTTTTTTTGGTATCAAGGTTTCCAACAATTTCAAGAAACACTTAGCGTTCTGACATTTTAGGACTGTCAAGCAACTAACCTCAGGGGAAAAAAACATCCTCACTGTCAGCTTTGTAATTTTCAGCAAACTTGATGGACAAAAATGTGTATGAACATAAGATTCAACAACAAACTGAACAAGTTCCACAAACATGTGACTAACAAATGGAATAATGTGTCCAGGAACAAAGGGGGGGGTCAAAAGTAACTATCTGTTGTGGACACCAGATGTATTAAGAACTGCAGTGCATCTCATGGACTACACCAGATTTGCCAGTTCTTGCTGTGAGATATTACCCCACTCGTCCAGCAAGGCACCTGCAAGTTCCCAGACATTTCTGGGGGGAATGGTCCTCACCCTCCGATCCAACAGGTCCTAGACGTGCTCAATGGGATTGAGTTCCGACCTCTTTGCTGGCAATGGCAGAACACTGACATTCCTGTCTTGCAGGAAATCACGCATAGAACGAGCAGTATGGATGGTGGCATTGTCATGCTGGAGGGTCATGTCAGGATGAGTCTGCAGGAAGGGAACCACATGAGGGAGGAGGATGTCTTCCCTGTAACGCACAGCGTTGAGATTGCCTGCATGACAACAAGCTCCGTCCGATGATGCTGTGACACACCGCCCCAGACCATGACGGACCCTCCACCTCCAAATGGATCCCACTCCAGAGTTCAGGCCTCGTGTAACGCTCAAACGTGAATCCGACCATCACCCCCGGTGAGACAAAACCGTACCTCGTCAATGTAGAACACTTTTTGCCAGTCCTGTCTAGACCAGCGACGGTGGGTTTGTGCCCATAGGCGACGTTGTTGCCTGTGATGTCTGGTGAGGACCTGCCTTACTACAACAGGCCTACAAGCCCTCAGTCCAGCCTCTCTCAGCCTATTGCGGACAGCCTGAGCACTGATGGAGGGATTGTGCGTTCCTGGTGCAGCTCGGGCAGTTGTTGCCTTCCTGTACCTGTCCTGCAGGTGTGATGTCCGCATGTACCGATCCTGTGCAGGTGTTGTCACACGTGGTCTGCCACTCCGAGGACGATCAGCTGTCCGTCTTGCATCAATATAGCGCTGTCGTAGGCGTCTCACAGTACAGACATTGCAATATTTTGCCCTGGTAATCTGCAGTCCTCATGCCTCCTTGCAGCATACCTAAGGCACGTTCACTCAGATGAGCAGGGACCCTGGGATTCTGTATTTTGGTGTCAGTAGAAAGGCCTCTTTTGTGTTTTAAGTTTTCATAACTGTGACCTTAATTGCCTACCGTCTGTAAGCTGTTAGTGTCTTAACGACCGTTCGACAGGTGCATGTTCATTAAATGTTTATGGTTCATTGAACAAACATGGGAAACAATGTTTAAGCCCTTACAATGAAGATCTGTGAAGTTATTTGGATTTTTACATCTTTGATTGACAGGGTCCTGAAAACGGGACTTTTAGTTTCTGACAATTTGTTCATGGAGGAATTAAATCTAAAGCTGCAAGTGTGGACTCTAGTAAAATGTTTGATTAAAGCACTACATTTGTCACAGAGGGAGACGTCCTCTGGCGCTGCTTTGAAACCTTTTTTTGGTGGGGGTGGGGGGGGTCTGAATGATTTGGATTCTGTGATCATTTATCCATGATCAGATCGATCTGAGTTTATAAACAGTTTGTTCTGAAAATATCTGATGACATTAATCTGATCCACATGTCACAGAATCCAGTTTGAGTGCTTTGAACAGGCCTACACCTTGCCATTTACTGGACAGGTTGCGGTACTACTCCTACACTTTCATAGGGAAACATGAGTAAACTGTAGTGAACAAAAATAAACACAACTTGTAAAGTGTTGATCCCATGTTTCATGAGCTGAAATAAAAGATCTGTTGCCAGAGGATTTAATGTTCAGTTTTTTACGATAAGCCGCCTCCAACTTGGCAGCACGTCCAACCGGCCTCCCAACCACAGACCACGTGTAACCACGCCAACCAAGGACATCCACAACCGGCTTCTTTACCTGTGGGATCGTCTGAGACCAGCCATCCGGACAGCTGATGACACTAAGGGGCATTTCTGTCTGTAATAAAGCCCTTTTGTGGGGAAAACTCATTCTGATTGGCAGGGCTCTCAAGTGTGCCAGGCCCACCCACATCAAATCAAATTTGAATTGTTCACATACACATGGTTAGCAGATGTTAATGCGAGTGTAGCGAAATGCTTGTGCTTCTAGTTCCGACCATGCAGTAATATCTAACAACTAATCTAACCCAAAAATTTCACAACAACTACCTTATACACACAAGTGTAAAGGAATGAATCAGTAATGAATATGTAAATAAAAATATATGAATGAGAGATTGCCGAACGGCATAGGCAAGATGCAGTAGATGGTATAGAGTACAGTATATACATATGAGATGAGTAATGTAGGGTATTGTGAGCGTACCAAGTAATTGGGTGTCACTCTAAAGCGGGAAGGTGGAATAAAAGAGTCAGGAGTAGGTTTTCTTGATTGAACACAGTTCTCTATTGAGGGCATTTGGTCAACACAAACACTCCAACATAATCAATGAAAATCTTCTAAGGAAAAAAACATACATCTTCTTCTCCAGATGAAACAGGAACACAATAGGATTATCTTTAAACTACAACAAAAAGTCACGGGATTGTCACCGTCTTAGTGGTTCTTCATGGATAGCTCCTCTCTCTCGGTGGCCATCTTCCAGAGATAGTTTCCCCCTTCTCTGCTGGTTCCATTCTCTCTCTTATAGGGGAAGGAGAGTATGTCATTAGTACCGTCAGCTGTGCTTAATTGCCTCTGGTTACCTTGTCTCCCATGCCTTGTTGGGCTACTATCCATGAGCCCAGCCTGCCCTCTGGTGGTCCGTCCACATACCTTCCCCCCCAGGACCGAACCGGAGGGTCGGGCGCCAGACGCACCGTCTTGGTCGCGTCGGGGCAGCGCGTCTGCATTCCCGTTCCTCGATCCGGCCCTGTGGATGACATGGAAAGAGAACGGTTGTAAAGACAAAAACCATCTGGCTATTCTGTTGTTATTGTTTCTCTTACCAGCCATCCACGTGAGGGGCGCATGGTCAGTAACTAATGCAAACCTCCGACCCAGTAGGTAGTACCGGAGATAATCGAGGGCCCACTTGATGGCTAAGGCCTCTTTCTCTACGGTCGCATACCTCTGTTCCCGATCGCTGAGCTTCCTACTAATGAAGAGAATCGGCTTCTCTGCTTCACCTTTACCCTGAGCTAGTACGGCCCCGAGCCCTGTATCCGAGGCGTCGACCTGCACAATGAACTCTTGTGAGAAGTCCGGAGCCTGTAGAACGGGATCAGAACACAGGCCATCTTTTAGCAATTGAAAGGCCTCTTCCGTCTCGTCTTTCCACTCTACCTGGTTTGGCAGGTTTTTCCTGATGAGGTTTGTGAGGGGGTTGGCAATGGTTGCATATCCCGGGATAAAACGGCGATAATATCCTGTTATCCCTAAGAAGGCCCGAACGTCTCGCTTGGTCCGGGGTCGAGGCCAGTCACGAATTGCCCTGGTCTTCTCTGCCTGTGGGCGTATTTTCCCATTCCCCACGGTGTACCCCAGGTATTCCGCTTCGGACAGGCCCAGGCAGCATTTATTTGGATTGGCTGTCAACCCGGTGGCTTCCAAACTCACGAGCACCGCCCGTAATCGCAGGAGGTGACTATCCCAGTCCTCGCTGTGGATGACCACATCGTCTATGTACGCCGCTGCATACTCTTGATGGGGCCGTAGAATGGCATCCATGAGGCGTTGGAAAGTTGCAGCGGCACCGTGCAGTCCGAAGGGCATCCTCACATACTGGAAAAGCCCCTCTGGGGTGGCGAAGGCAGTCTTTGGGCGATCCTCCGGAGCCACCGGCACTTGCCAATATCCCTTTGTCAAATCCAGGGTAGTGATGAACTTGGCCTTTCCTAAGCGCTCCAAGAGTTCATCCACACGGGGCATGGGATACGCATCGAATGTAGAGATGGCATTCACGCCCCTAAAGTCGTTGCAGAGTCTCATACTACCATCGGACTTGGGGACCAGGACTATGGGACTGGACCACTCACTCGTCGAGGGCTCGATCACGCCCATCCTCAACATCTCCCTCACCTCTTTCTTAGCGATGACTCGGCGAGCCTCAGGAATCCTGTAAGGGCGGATATGCACCTTCTTGCCGGGTTCCGTGTGGATATGGTGGAACAGGACATATGTTTGTCCTGGGAATGGAGAGAATATTCGACCGAAGTTCATAATCAGCTTGTCTAGCTGTCTTGACTGCTCCGGTAGGAGAGTTTGGCCACGGCGCACCTGTGGTAGAGTCTCCTCTTTTCCTTTGCCCTCCAGGGCCATCAAAGTCACCTCCTCCTCTCGTCCATGGTACGTCTTCAGCAGGTTTATGTGATAGAGTTGGACCTTCTTCCTCCTGTCAGGTTGCTTGATGAGGTAATTGACCGGTGAGACCCTTTTCATTACCTCGTAGGGCCCCCTCCACTGCGCCAGCAAGCGATGTTCGGCCGTGGGCACAAGCACCATCACTTTCTCTCCCACGGTGAACTCACGGGGGGTCGCGGACTTATCATAGGCCTGGCCTTGGGTCCTTTGGGCCTTCTCCATATGCTCCTTGACTATGGGCCACACTGCTGACAGGCGGTCTCTCATCAGGGTAACGTGTTCTATTGTGGATCGAAAGGGACATGGTTGGGTCTCCCAGGTCTCCTTGGCTAAGTCGAGGATTCCTCGACAGGGTCTGCCATAGAGCAATTAAAACGGAGAGAATCCAGTGGATGCCTGGGGTACTTCTCGCAGGGCAAACATTAAGTGTGGGAGAAGCATGTCCCAGTTTTTCCCGTCTCGGGACACCACTCTTCTCAACATGCTTTTAATCGTTTTGTTCAAGCGTTCACACAACCCGTCTGTTTGAGGGTGGAATATGCTTGTACGTATCTGTTGAACCTGATATAACCGACACAAGTCCTTCATCAACCGGGACATGAACGGGGTTCCTTGATCGGTTAAGATAGTCTTGGGGAGGCCCACACGAGAGAACATCAGGAATAGCTCCTTGGCAATTCCCTTTGACGACATGTTACGCAGGGGTATGGCCTCCGGGAACTTGGTAGCGTAATCTATAACCACTAGGATGTACTCGTGTCCTCTGGCGGATTTTGGGAGGGGCCCTACGAGGTCCATAGCTATGCGTTCAAAGGGAGTCTCTATGATGGGGAGAGGAATCAAAGGGTTACGCAGGTGTGGCCGTGGGGCTGTACGTTGACATTGATCACACGTCCTACAATACCTGGCCACATCCCGGGTGACCCGGGGCCAATAGAATCTCTGCATGATTCTGTCAATAGTCTTGTCTCGTGCCAGGTGTCCTCCTAGGACGTGGGAATGGGCTAACTGTAGAACTGTATCCCTGTATGGCCTAGGCACCATTAGTAATTCCTGGTTTTCCCCCCTTCGTCGTACGACCCAGTATAAGAGACCCCGCCTGATTGCATAGTAAGGAAGAGGGGGCTCACCTGATCCGTCGACGTTCCTCCCGTCGATCACCTTCACCTTCCTCATGGCCTCCTTTAGGTCTGGGTCTCTATGCTGCGAGGTGCCGAACTGTCCCTTTAATTCCTGGTGCAGGTCGACCTCGGTAGAGGAATGTGGAGGATGTTCCACATCCCCATCAGGGGTGACCGAGGAGAATCCCTTCCAGGTTCCCTCCTCGGATGGAGCTTCAAATATATCCCTTAGCGCCTGGTTGCTCCTTCCTTCCTGCGTTGTGTATAACCCTTCACATGTGTCTTCATCAGTGGTTTCCTGGAATATCTGTCGTAAACGTTGGGTCGCTATTTCTTCCTCTGCTGCAGAGGACGAGGACGCGGCTACGTCTCCTTGTAGGACTACTACCTCGGGCTTGGATTTTCTCTTCTTCCCTGTCCCCCTTCTTCCCGTGCATAACGTCATCTGCCGAAGCTCCTTATATAGGGGACAGTCTCTCCCGATCAATAATGGCACCTTCAGCTGGGGCACTTTCCCTGCCCTGACTGTACACCTTCCTTTTGGAGTGAGAATAGGCAGATTCACAGTGGGGTAATAGTGGGTGTCTCCATGGATACAGGATACGGCTACTTTGTCTGGTAGCAGTGTTGCGGAGGTCACCATCTGTTCCTCTACTAACGTAACCATGCTTCCCGAGTCGAGAATAGCTACCACATCTTGTCCTTCGACTCGCACCGGAATCTCTGAGGCTGGGGCTATCTCTGCTAACCAACAGTGTTGATCCTGCCCCCTCAAAACGGGATGTGTGGGGGTAGGCAGTGATGACTCCGTGACCATGGGCTCATCCTTGCTAGGACATTGTGGGGCATAATGGTTGGGAGACTGACATTTATAACACCGACCCTGCTGTGTGGTGGCTGACTTCTCCCACCTCCGGGGGGGGCTTGGACGTTTCGGTGGCGGGCGCGCCGGGGTGAGTCGTGGTACGGGATTGGAAGACTCCTTCCGTTCCTCCTTGTCACTTTTTAACAACTCCCCTGTAGACCGATATGTTTCCACCGCCTGGGCTATGTCGTCGGCTGACAACGGGTTGGCTTGCCCCACAACCCTTTTTAAGTCACTGGGCAATTCTCTCAATATCTTGTCCACTACGAGAGTCTCTATCACATGTCCTACTCCCTTTCCAGGTTCTAGCCACTGTTTCGTCAGTCGTATTAATGCGAAGATCTGGGCACGGACGGGTTGATCAGCTGTATAGGTCCATTGATGGAACTTTACAGCCCTATCTCTGGCAGTCAGCTGGTACCGGGACAGGATCTCGGTTTTTAGTCGCCCATAGTCCTCAGCTTCACGGGAATCCAGGTCAAAATAGGCTTCCTGAGCCACCCCGGTCAAAAGAGGGGCTAATGCGCTCGCCCATTCTGTGGGCGACCACTCTTCCAAGGTGGCCGTCCTTTCGAAGGTCATGAGGAAGGCCTCAATATCATCCTCCTTGGAGAGACGAGGTAAGATGGCGTGAGCAGCCGCTCTTGGCTTAACTCTAGGTTCTTCTCGTCGGCTCAGCTGTTGTTGCAGGAGTTCTATGGTTGTCTGCTGTGCCGTGATCAACTGTTGTAGTAGGGCGTTATCCATCGTTCTTGAATGGTTCCTCCGGGTCTACTGGAAGAATCTTGATTTACTCACTTATCCTTGTGTCACTCGTCCACCTAATGCCCGCATTCTCCACCAATGTGAGCGGACCAAGTAATTGGGTGTCACTCTAAAGCGGGAAGGTGGAATAAACGAGTCAGGAGTAGGTTTTCTTGATTGAACACAGTTCTCTATTGAGGGCATTTGGTCAACACAAACACTCCAACATAATCAATGAAAATCTTCTAAGGAAAAAAACATACATCTTCTTCTCCAGATGAAACAGGAACACAATAGGATTATCTTTAAACTACAACAAAAAGTCACGGGATTGTCACCGTCTTAGTGGTTCTTCATGGATAGCTCCTCTCTCTCGGTGGCCATCTTCCAGAGATAGTTTCCCCCTTCTCTGCTGGTTCCATTCTCTCTCTTATAGGGGAAGGAGAGTATGTCATTAGTACCGTCAGCTGTGCTTAATTGCCTCTGGTTACCTTGTCTCCCATGCCTTGTTGGGCTACTATCCATGAGCCCAGCCTGCCCTCTGGTGGTCCTTCCACAGTATGTAAACATTATATAATGTGGCATTGTTTAAAGTAGCTAGTGATACATTTATTACATAAATTTTTCCATTGCTAAAGTGGCTAAAGATTTGAATCAGTATGTTGGCAGCAGCCACTCAATGTTAGTGATGGCTGTTGAACAGTTTGATGGCCTTGAGATTGAAAACCAGCTTCTGTCTCTCGGTCCCCGCTTTGATGCACCTGTACTGACCTCGCCTTCTGGATGATAGCGGGGTGAACAGGCAGTGGCTCGGGTGTTTGTTGTCCTTGATGATATTTTTAGCCTTCCTGTGACATCGGGTGGTGTAGGTGTCTTGGAGGGCAGGTAGTTTACCCCGGTGATCCGTTGTGCAGTCCTCACTACCCTCTGGAGAGCCTTACGGTATGGGCGGAGCAGTTCTTCATTGTAAAGGGCTTAAACATTGTTTCCCATGCTTGTTCAATGAACCACAAGAGATGAACCACCCAGTTATGAAAACTTAGGACACAAAAGAGGCCTTTCTACTGACTCTGAAAAAACACCAAAATAAAGATGCCCAGGGTCCCTGCTCATCTGCGTGAACGTGCCTTAGGTATGCTGCAAGGAGGCATGAGGACTGCTGATGTGGCCAGGGCAATAAATGTCCGTACTGTGAGACGCCTATGACAGCGCTACATTGAGACAAGACGGACAGCTGATTGTCCTCGGAGTGGCAACACCTGCACAGGATCAGTACATGCGAACATCACACCTGCAGGACAGGTACAGGAAGGCAACTGCCCGAGTTGCACCAGGAACGCACAATCCCTCCATCAGTGCTCAGACTGTCTGCAATAGGCTGAGAGTGGCTGGACTGAGGGCTTGTAGGCCTGTTGTAAGGCAGGTCCTCACCAGACATCACAGGCAACAACGTCACCTATGGGCACAAACCCACCGTCGCTGGTCTAGACAAGACTGGCAAAAAGTGCTCTTCACTGACAAGTCATGGTTTTGTCTCACCGGGGGTGATAGTCGGATTCGCGTTTGAGCGTTACACCGAGGCCTGTACTCTGGAGCAGGATTGATTGAGGTAGAGGGTCCGTCATGGTTTGGGGCGGTGTGTCATAGCATCATCGGACGGAGCTTGTTGTCATGCATGCAATCTCAACGCTGTGCGTTACAGGGAAGACATCCTCGTCCGTCATGTGGTACCCTTTCTGCAGACAACCCTCCAGCATGACAATGCCACCAGCCATACTTTTTGTTCTGTGAGTGATTTCCTGCAAGAGAGGAATGTCAGTGTTCTGCCATTGCCAGTAAAGAGACCGGAACTCAATCCCATTGAGCACGTCTAGGATAATTTTGTACAAAGTGATAGCTTAAGTGCACCTTTTAAAATCAATTGAAGTTCCTGCCAGGGGCTTCTGCAAGTGCAACCTCATTGTGGTAGTGTAGAAATGGATTGTGCAGAAGACCACATTGAGAGTTGACATAAGGAATGTCTGAACGACTTCAAGTGGAGTACTTTTCACGGCTGAAATAAATGAACGCATATGATTGCATCCATGTGTCTGGCCAGACCAACATTGTAGAACAGTCAGAATGTATCAAGTTGATTTAATGTTTCTGAATAAGGTCAAGGAGAAACTTCAGCGTCCCTGGGACAGGTTAGTGACAGGTAATGGGACGATGAGTTACACTGCAGTCACATTCTTTAGGCATTGGTGGTAAAAGGCAGATTACTGTAAAGCAAACAGCCTACACTAAGGGACAGGTAGTGTATGAACATATGAGGGAGCTCTGACAAGTTAGAAAACTTTAGAATTTGAACTACCAGAAACAAATCTGTTTAGACAAGTGTATAACAAAAACGCAAATTCCCTTTTACTCCAGGCCCACAGTCTGTTACCAAACAGCAAGCACATGGTAGGCAGAAGAGATTATATTTTAAGGACAAGGTTTTGAAAGTCAAATGGTTTATTGAGCAAATCATGCAAGAGTAGCAGGAACACCAGGCTAAATCAAAAGCATAACCGTAGAACCTAAAAGTGTGTCTGCAATATCGCTACATCAGAAGTCAATTTAGTCGTATGTTTATAAAAACGATTCATAACATTGTATCATCCACCTCTGTATACAATTTGCATGACGATGTACAAGTGAAGGAGATCCTCATTTCAAACAAGCGCATTAGTTCGCACATTTCCCCACCTCAGTTACCTTTACTGTGCCTCTAGCAGAAAAGGGTAACAGGGATAGTCCCTAGTTGAGTGGTATGGCCGTCTGTTCAAGGCTTGTCGCTTCTGCTGAGGCGCCGGGGCCGGACGCTTCTGCTGAGTGGCCTGAAGCTTCTGCTGAGTGGCCTGACGCTTCTGCTGAGGCGCCGGGGCCGGACGCTTCTGCTGAGGCGCCGGGGCCGGACGCTTCTGCTGAGGCGCCGGACGCTTCTGCTGAGGCGCCGGACGCTTCTGCTGAGGCGCCGGACGCTTCTGCTGAGGCGCCGGACGCTTCTGCTGAGGCGCCGGGGCCGGACGCTTCTGCTGAGGCGCTTCTGCTGAGGGGCCTGAAGCTTTTGCGGAGGGGCCTGAAGCTTCTGCCCCGGCGCCTGAAGCTTCTGCCCCGGCGCCTGAAGCTTCTGCCCCGGCGCCTGAAGCTTCTGCCCCGGCGCCTGAAGCTTCTGCCCCGGCGCCTGAAGCTTCTGCCCCGGCGCCTGAAGCTTCTGCTGAGGCGCCGGGGCCTGAAGCTTCTGCTGAGGGGCCTGAAGCTTCTGCTGAGGGGCCTGAAGCTTCTGCTGAGGGGCCTGAAGCTTCTGCTGAGGGGCCTGAAGCTTCTGCTGAGGCGCCTGAAGCTTCTGCTGAGGCGCCTAAAGCTTCTGCTGAGGCGCCTGAAGCTTCTGCTGAGGCGCCTGAAGCTTCTGCTGAGGCGCCTGAAGCTTCTGCTGAGGCGCCTGAAGCTTCTGCTGAGGCGCCTGAAGCTTCTGCTGAGGCGCCTGAAGCTTCTGCTGAGGCGCCTGAAGCTTCTGCTGAGGCGCCTGAAGCTTCTGCTGAGGCGCCTGAAGCTTCTGCTGAGGCGCCGGGGCCTGAAGCTTCTGCTGAGGCGCCGGGGCCTGAAGCTTCTGCTGAGGGGCCTGAAGCTTCTGCTGAGGCGCCGGGGCCTGAAGCTTCTGCTGAGGGGCCGGACTTCACACTTGACGTGGCATTGTGGCCAGTAGCTTCCGCTGACGTGGCATTGTGGCCAGTAGCTTCCGCTGACGTGGCATTGTGGCCAGTAGCTTCCGCTGACGTGGCATTGTGGCCAGTAGCTTCCGCTCACGTGGCATTGTGGCCAGTAGCTTCCGCTCACGTGGCATTGTGGCCAGTAGCTTTAACATTTGGACCAGACACCACACTTGCTTGGGCATAGGATCCAGTCGGTTCAGGTCCAGTGTAGGCAGGATGCCCATGAGCGTTACCTAGGAAACAAAGAGAACATTGTGGTAAAATGCCAGCCTTCATTTGGATCGGAACTAGACCTGTGATTTGACCTGAATTAGTGTAAACCAAAACGCACCTTTAAGTGTAAAACAAGTTATCCCTCCAATTAGCAGGCAACAAATCCAAGAAACACTACAAAACAGTCAGACAGTTAAACATAAATAACCAGTGAAGACTAAGACAAGGTAAACAAACCAGATGAACGCATTGAAAAACTAACCTCAAAGAGAGTCCAAAAGTCACAGCCATTTTAGTGATCAAAACCACAACAGTATTCAAGAACTAATTCTCGACAGCCTGCCAGAATATCCCTGTTGCTATGTCAAACAGCTGTTTTGGTTGCACCTCATAAAGGAATCCCAGACCCTTCTCACCTAACTGGCTAATTATGTACAGCTGTCAGCCAATGAACTTCATTTCCATTGGTTCAATTTCCCAAATGCGATTAGGTGCAGTCATCCGTTGACATATGGTGAACAACAGAGAGAGAATTGGACGACAAAAGAAAGAGACCAAATTCAGTTTTCACCAATC
Organism: Oncorhynchus kisutch; assembly: GCF_002021735.2. Lineage (NCBI taxonomy): Eukaryota > Metazoa > Chordata > Actinopteri > Salmoniformes > Salmonidae > Oncorhynchus > Oncorhynchus kisutch. The sequence continues at coordinate 18,155 of NW_022263568.1, read as the reverse complement.
AGATCAGCTGTTTTGCCAGCAAAGGATCAGGATTGGGCTCCCTGTGTGGCTGGGACCAAACAGACTATGAGGTAGTTTGTGATTGCATCCAAACAGACTTCAGCCAATTTCCAAAGCTTAGACGTTGCTGAAGTCTGCAAGATCTTACATCGCCTTGATAGGTATTTTAAGTATCAGCTAACCACATCATATGTCAGAGGATGACACAGTTGATGATGTGGCACGCAACCATTGGTTGTAGCGTTGCCTCACCCTTAGCTGTAGAAACTGACCTATTGCTGGTTACACAGGGAGCCCAATTCTAATCGTTTTGAGCAATCGCATCAGATCTTTTCACATCAGATCTTAGTCAAAAGACTAATTAGTGGAAAAAAAATATCAGAATTGGGATGCCTTGGTAATGCAGCCTATGAGGGAGTTCAACTAACCTGAACCGCAGTGCACCGGTCTATTGAAGGTGATGTGAAAAGGCAAAAGCAGTGAGGGAGAAGCGCTCTTCTCAAATCGTACAGTTAGTGGTGTAATGGAGGATATACGCAGGTGTACCACTTTGTTTTCAATGGACATTTCGTGTACTCAATTCTTAACCCCCACTGATGTGTATCAAAGTAGGATAGTGGAGGTATATGCTGTATCAATTCATAAGGCTGATGGAACAGATCAGAATGTTAAGATCCAAATGTTGAAAAACTATTATTTCTTCACATTTTAAGTGCATGAATATGCACACGGTGGTAGGCCTATTCAGAATGTTCCAAAATGCAATGTCTTGACTGCCAACCCTCAGAAAACAGATCATCTAAACGTGGGGGAGTGGCCATCTTTTCCAAGGATCACCTTCAGTGCTCAGTTGTCTCCACAAAATCTGTGCCCAAATCTGGTAAGCCTATTCAGAATGTTCCAAAATGCACACCGCACCAGAGCAGGCTGGTGGGAGGAGCAATAGGAGGACGGGCTGATTGTAATGGCTGGAATGGCATCAATGGAACGGAGTCAAACATATCAAACATATTTGAAACTCTGTTCCATCAATTCCATTCAAGGCCATGAAAATAAGCCCATCCTCCTATAGCTCCTCTGCTGCACCTCACATTTGAGCAGTTTTATGTACAGATACTTGGACAGAGATGGTAATATCCATTATAGATCAGACACACCGGTAGGATTGTCTAATGTTTGCCTGCCAATTAGTATTTAGCACCTTCTGAACAGTGTCTGCAGTCAATCTCTTAGGGTCGGCAGTCAATCTCTTGACTGCCAACCCTCAGAAAACAGATCATCTAACAGATCATCTAATCATCCTGCTAGGTGACCTAAACTGGGACATGCTTAAACCACCTGACCAAGTCCTAAATCAATGGGACTCCCTACATCTTTCTCAGATTATCAGCAATACCACAAGGTATGACTCCAAACACCCAGAAAAGGCTACTCTCCTCGATGTCACCCTCACAAATAATCCTGATAGGTATCAGTCTGGTGTTTTCTGTAATGACCTTAGTAATCACCATTTTCGTAATGGCTGCTCTGTGAAACGACCTGTCCTGATTTGTCATAGACGCTTGCTAAAAAACTTTAATGAGCAAGCCTTCCTTCATGAACTGGCCTCTGTAAAATGGTATAGAATCAGCTTGATCCCCCCCTGTTGAAAACTCTAGGTCCTTCTTTTTTGATATTTTCAGTGTTATTGTTAACATAACAAGTGCAGTCAGATCAGTAGGCTAGTTTTTGTTTGTTGTTTTTAATTAAACCTTTATTTAACCAGATAGGCTAGTTGAGAACAAGTTCTCATTTACAACTGCGACCTGGCCAAGATAAAGCAAAGCAGTTCGACACATACAACAGAGTTTCACATGGAATAAACAAACATACAGAATAATACAGTAGAAAAAAATAAATATATATATATATATATATACAGTGTGTGCAAATGAGGTAAGATAAGGGAGGTAAAGGCAATAAAATAGGCCATGGTGGCGAGGCAATTATGATATAGCAATTAAACACTGGAGTGATAGATGTGCAGAAGATGAATGTGCAAGTAGAGATACTGGGGTGCAAAGAAGCAAAATAAATAAATGAATACAGTATGGGGATGAGGTAGATGGATGGGTTATGTACAGATGGGCTATGTACAGGTGCAATGATCTGTGAGCTGCTCTGACAGCTGGTGCTTGAAGTTAGTGAGGGAGATAAAGAGTCTCCAGTTTCAGTGATTTTTGCAGTTCGTTCCAGTCATTGGCAGCAGAGAACTGGAATGAAAGACGGCCAAAGGAGGAATTGGCTTTGGGGGTTACCAGTGAAATATAGATGATTAAGGAGTTGGCCAAACCAAATTATGATCTCCCTAGTTGAGTGGTCGGGCCATCTGTTCAAGGCTTGTCGCTTCTGCTGAGGCGCCGGGACCTGTCGCTTCTGCTGAGGCGCCGGGGCCATACGCTTCTGCTCAGGCGTCGGGGCCTCAAGTCAAAGTCAATTGGCGGATAGTCAGTTTTACGAGGGTGTTTGGCAGCATGAGTGAGGGATGCTTTGTTGCGAAATAGGAAGCCCATTCTAGATTTAATTTTGGATTGGAGATGCTTGCTACCATGGGAACATACACATGGACTGTGCTATGATTTGCAGTCACTCCCCTCTTTCTATGTCCTTTCTCTCTGTTTCTTTCATATTGATTCTGTACTGTTGAGGAAAGAGCTTGCAAGGAAGCATTTCACTATATCGTTTACACCCAGTGTCCCGTGGTGGTCAGACCTGGGTAGAAAAGGTTGTAGTTTTTCAAATGCTTAAAACTTGTTGAGGATAGGGGGCAGTATTTTCACTTTGGATGAATTACGTGCCCATAGTAAACTTTATCCTACTCTGTCCTAGATTGCTAATATATGCATATTATTATTACTATTGGATAGAAAACACTCTGAAGTTTCTAAAACTGTTTGAATTATGTATGGGAGTATAACAGAACTCATAGGGAAGGCAATCTTCTAAGCAAGAAGTGAAATTCTGAATGTGGGGCAACTTTGACATCGCACCCTCCTCTCCCAACAAGATATCGATCTGGTAGCACTTCCTACACCTTCCAGTAGATGTCCTCATTCAGTAGAAAGTGGAATGGAGCATTTGCTGTGAACTGTGACCGAATGGGAGGGGAAATAGTCAGTGTCCCGACAGAACGCCATTTTCCTGTGGCGCATTTCTCTGTGGGTGCTACCGCTGTTCCATTTGGCTCCAGCTGAAAACGTATGATCCGGTTGGAACGTTATTGGATATATATGATAATAACATCCTGAAGATTGATTCTCTACTTAGTTTGACCAGTTTATTTGACCTGGAATATATCTTTTGGAAGTTTTCGTGCGAGTTATCCTGTACCAGCAGTCAGTTTTTGGGCACGTGAGCTGAAAGTGCTAGCAAATGCAGCTACTTGGACACTAGTATTGGACATTATGGAACAAAACAACGATTTATTGTGGAACTAGGACTCCTTGCAATACATTCTGATGAAAGATCAAAGATAAGGGAATATTTATGATGTAATTTCGTATTTCTGTTGACTCCAACATAGCGGAGAAATACTTTTACGTCTGAGCGCCGTCTCAGATTATTGCAATGTTAGGCTTTTTCCGTAACGCTTAAAAGTAATCTGACACAGCGGTTGCATTAAGAACCAGTGTATCTTTAATTATATGTAGAACATGTATCTTTAGTCAAAGTTCATGAGTATTAACATTGTTAATGTTTGAAAGGGGGGGGGGGGGGGGGGGGTGGAGTTCCCTGAGGGGAACTACTTGCCATGACAGGTTTTAAAGTAGTTGAATATATATTTAAAAAATTTTAGGATCCCCATTAGCCGATGTCAGCTAGTCTTACTGGGGTCTGACACAAAAAAAATTATACTTGGCAATTTACATGTTTTAAATGTGTGTTTGTGCATCTCATTTACACATACACACAACCAGTAGGTCACATGTCAGTACAGACACACAACCAGTAGGTCACATGGGGGAGAGGCGTTGTGCCGTGAGGTTTTGTTTTGTTTTTTAAACCCGAGTTGCTGGTCTCTTGCACTATATGGAAGGGAGTTCCATCCAATCATGGCGCTATATAATACTGTGAGTTTAATTTGTTCTGGATTTGGGGACTGTGAAAAGACCCCTGGTGGCATGTCTGGTGGGGTAAGTGTGTGTGTTGACTATGCAAACAATGAGGAATTAAAACAAGAAATGCAGTCAACCTTTCCTCAACTACCAGAAACAAAGGTAAACAAATCTGTTTCCACAAGTGGTGTGATCCACAATCCCTTTTCCTCCAGACCCAGTCTGTCCCCAATCAGCAAACGTTTGGTAGACAGAAGAGAAACCCACATTTAAAAGACACATCATTTTGAAAGTCAAATTGTTTACTGAACAAATCATGCAAGAGTAGCAGGAACACCAGGCCAAATCAGATGTAAATTTTAGTCGTATGGTTATGAAAACAATTCATACCATTGTAGTGTTCACCCCTGTAAACAATTTGCATGACGATGCATAAGTTTCTTCAAATGGAGGCACAGCAACAGGGGAAAGACGATTAAGGAGTTGGGCAAACCAAATTATGATCTCCCTATCTAGCTTGTCGAGGGGTCGGGCCGTTTGTTCAAGGCCGGAGGCCGGCGGCCGCTTCTGCAGAGGTATGGTTGGCAGTTGCTTCAGCTGAGGCTCGGGCTGCTTCTGCAGAGGCATGGTTGGCAGTTGCTTCAGCTGTGGCATTTGGACCCTGCGTCACACTTGCCAGGGTATTGTGGCCAGTAGCTTTAGCATTTGGACCAGACACCACACTTTCTTGGGATATGGTTGTTCAGGTCCAGTGTAGGCAGGATGCCCATAAGCTTCACCTAGGAAACAAAGAATTACAGTAAAATGCCAGCCTTAAGCTATTGGAACTAGACTGTGATTTTAACTGAAGTAGTAATTATTGTCTCTCCCCCACGTGGAGGTTCGTGCTTTCTGATTGGCTCAATGTCAAGTTGTCAGACAAAGTCAGGTTCATCCGCACACAGCAGGTATGTATTTTGTTCTAGCAAGATAAGCAACGGCCTTCTACCGTGATAAGCACCAATCCCCACTCAGACAATGAATGCTAGACATTGAAAGAAAGTTGATTTGAACAACAAGAGAGCAAATATGAGTTTCTAAAATATTTCCCTCAACATTTCTATGGTTGTATTTTGACTTGGCTACTTTGAAGCAAGGTAAGACATGCCTCATAATATCAAGAAAAATGGTCCAGGTTTCAAACAATATAGCTTTGGTAAAGATAGACCTAACTGTCTTCTGGTAGATGGAAAGGCTTTCCCAAAAACATTCTCTATTATTATGTTCACCAGATAAAAAGTAGCCTATCAGATTGACCTGTTAGAATGATATCATGAATGATATCATCAATCCAGTGGCCTTTTGTTCTCATGTGTGTTACAGAAACACTGCTAACCCAACAACAGTACTAGGTACCTGTACTACAGAAACACTGTTAACCCAACAACAGTACTAGGTGCCTGTACTACAGAAACATTGTTAACCCAACAACAGTACTCTGTGCCTGTACTACAGAAACACTGTTAACCCAACAACAGTACTAGGTGCCTGTACTACAGAAACACTGCTAACCCAACAACAGTACTAGGTACCTGTACTACAGAAACACTGCTAACCCAACAACAGTACTAGGTGCCTGTACTACAGAAACACTGCTAACCCAACAACAGTACTAGGTGCCTGTACTACAGAAACACTGCTAACCCAACAACAGTGCTAGGTGCCTGTACTACAGAAATACAACTAACCAAACAGTGCTAGGTGCCTGTACTACAGAAACATTGTTAACCCAACAACAGTACTCTGTGCCTGTACTACAGAAATACAACTAACCAAACAGTGCTAGGTGCCTGTACTACAGAAACATTGTTAACCCAACAACAGTACTCTGTGCCTGTACTACAGAAATACAACTAACCAAACAGTGCTAGGTGCCTGTACTACAGAAATACAACTAACCAAACAGTGCTAGGTGCCTGTACTACAGAAACACTGCTAACCCAACAACAGTACTAGGTGCCTGTACTACAGAAATACAACTAACCCAACAGTACTCTGTGCCTGTACTACAGAAATACAACTAACCAAACAGTGCTAGGTGCCTGTACTACAGAAACATTGTTAACCCAACAACAGTACTCTGTGCCTGTACTACAGAAATACAACTAACCAAACAGTGCTAGGTGCCTGTACTACAGAAACATTGTTAACCCAACAACAGTACTCTGTGCCTGTACTACAGAAACATTGTTAACCCAACAACAGTACTAGGTGCCTGTACTACAGAAACATTGTTAACCCAACAACAGTACTAGGTGCCTGTACTACAGAAACACTGCTAACCCAACAGGACTAGGTGCCTGTACTACAGAAACACTGCTAACCCAACAACAGTACTAGGTGCATGTACTACAGAAACATTGTTAACCCAACAACAGTGCTAGGTGCCTGTACTACAGAAACACTGCTAACCCAACAACAGTACTAGGTGCCTGTACTACAGAAATACAACTAACCAAACAGTGCTAGGTGCCTGTACTACAGAAATACAACTAACCAAACAGTGCTAGGTGCCTGTACTACAGAAACATTGTTAACCCAACAACAGTACTCTGTGCCTGTACTACAGAAATACAACTAACCAAACAGTGCTAGGTGCCTGTACTACAGAAATACAACTAACCAAACAGTGCTAGGTGCCTGTACTACAGAAACACTGCCAACCCAACAACAGTACTAGGTGCCTGTACTACAGAAACACTGCTAACCCAACAACAGTACTAGGTGCCTGTACTACAGAAATACAACTAACCAAACAGTGCTAGGTGCCTGTACTACAGAAATACAACTAACCAAACAGTGCTAGGTGCCTGTACTACAGAAACATTGTTAACCCAACAACAGTACTCTGTGCCTGTACTACAGAAATACAACTAACCAAACAGTGCTAGGTGCCTGTACTACAGAAATACAACTAACCAAACAGTGCTAGGTGCCTGTACTACAGAAACACTGCCAACCCAACAACAGTACTAGGTGCCTGTACTACAGAAACATTGTTAACCCAACAACAGTACTCTGTGCCTGTACTACAGAAACATTGTTAACCCAACAACAGTACTCTGTGCCTGTACTACAGAAACACTGCTAACCCAACAGTGCTAGGTGCCTGTACTACAGAAACACTGCCAACCAAACAGTACTAGGTGCCTGTACTACAGAAACACTGCTAACCCAACAGTACTCTGTGCCTGTACTACAGAAACACTGCTAACCAAACAGTACTAGGTGCCTGTACTACAGAAACACTGCCAACCCAACAACAGTACTAGGTGCCTGTACTACAGAAACACTGCTAACCCAACAACAGTACTCTGTGCCTGTACTACAGAAACACTGCTAACCCAACAACAGTACTCTGTGCCTGTACTACAGAAACACTGCTAACCCAACAACAGTACTCTGTGCCTGTACTACAGAAACACTGCTAACCCAACAACAGTACTCTGTGCTTGTACTACAGAAACACTGCCAACCCAACAACAGTACTCTGTGCCTGCTCACTTGAATTAAAGGGTAACTACACAAAATAAATCTAATTTACATAGGATTTCCCCAGACCTTAAAGGTGGTCTGATTAAAAATAAAAAACCGTTTGTGTACTTCCAATGATGTTGTTTTTATATTAAGAAAGTGTGACTGAGAGCAAAAACATGAAAATAAAAAAATGACAATAGTAGGCCTACCAATACAGTATAGAGTGTTCACTCACTCCCCATTGTGAGTGAAAAGGCACTTTGGTGATACAATTATCACCTTCTGTTGACAGCCGTACAGCTTTCTCTAAACATTTTTATTTTGTTTTACATGTTGTGGTGATTGTCTTCAAAATTGCTTCCACGGGACTTAAAAAGCTAAATGAACATGACAAGACCTGAATGAACTGTAAAAGGCCTTGAAAATAAAAAGCTTGTGGTACGCTCAGTGCTCCATTGACACTTCACAGAGATACGCTTGTTTTTGTGACAAAGATTTTTTTTAAACAGCAATTTTGCATTAATATGAACAGCATATATTAAAATATTTACGTGGTGTGTCATTAAATCGATAACCATCTTACCTCTATATTGGTTTCTTCACGCATCGAGTCAACAGAAACAACCCTCTTTCTGGTAAGAAGAGGGGCGGGGGTGATCATAACAACATACAGGAACTGAAGTCTTTTTGTTCACATGACTTAGAATTCCAACACAATCAAATGTCGACCGCATTATCTACCAAGGGAATTCTCTTTGATTATAATCACAGCCGTATATACCCCCCCCCCCCCAAGCAGACACATCGATGGCCCTGAACAAACTTTATTTGACTTTATGCAAACTGGAAACCACATATCCTGAGGCTGCATTCATTGTAGCTGGGGAATTTAACAAGGCTAATCTGAAAACAAGACTCCCTAAATTGTATCAGCATATCGATTGCGCAACCAGGGCTGGTAAAACTCTGGATTATTGTTATTGAAACTTCTGCGACGCATATATGGCCCTCCCCCACCCTCCTTTTGGGAAAAGCTGACAACGACTCCATTTTCTTGCTCCCAGCCTACAGACAGAAACTAAAACAAGAAGCTCCCGTGCTCAGGTCTGTTCAACACTGGTCCGACCAATCTGATTCCACACTTCAAGACTGCTTCGATCAAGTGAATTGGGATATGTTCCGCATTGCGTCCTACAACAACATTGACGAATACGCTGATTCGATGAGCGAGTTCATTAGAAAGTACATTGATGATGCATATCAACGATTAAAACATTCCCAAACCAGAAACCGTGGATTGATGGCAGCATTCGTGAGAAACTGAAAGTGCAAACCACTGCTTTTAACCAGGGCAAGGTGACCGGAAACATGACCGAATACAAACAGTGGAGCTATTCCCTCCGCAAGGCAATCAAACAAGCTAAGCGTCAGTATAGAGACAAAGTAGAGTCGCAATTCAACGTCTCAGACACAAGAGGTATGTGGCAGGGTTTACAGTCAATCACGGATTACCAAAAGAAAACCAACCCCGTCGAGGACCAGGATGTCTTGCTCCCAGACAGACAAAATAACTTTTTTGCCCGCTTTGAGGACAATACAGTGCCACTGACACGGCCCGCAACCAAAACCTGCGGACTCTCCTTCACTGGAGCCAAAGTGAGTAAAACATTTAAACGTGTTAACCCTCGCAAGGCTGCAGGCCCAGACGGCATCCCCAGCCGAAATCCTCAGAGCATGCGCAGACCAGATGGCTGGTGTGTTTACGGACATATTCAATTAATCCTGATCCCAGTCTGCTGTTCCCACATGCTTCAAGAGGGCCACCATTGTCCCCGTTCCCAAGAAAGCTAAGGTAACTGAGCTAAACGACTACCGCCCCGTAGCACTCACCTCCGTCATCATGAAGTGCTTTGAGAGACTAGTCAAGGACCATATCACCTCCACCCTACCTGACACCCTAGACCCACTCCAATTTGCTTACCGCCCAAATAGGTCTACGGACGATGCAATCGCAACCATACTGCACACTGCCTTAACCGTTCTGGACAAGAGGAATACCTACGTGAGAATGCTGTTCATCGACTACAGCTCAGCATTTAACACCATAGTACCCTCCAAACTCGTCATCAAGCTCGAGACCCTGGGTCTCGACCCCGCCCTGTGCAACTGGGTACTGGACTTCCTGACGGGGCGCCCCCAGGTGGTGAGGCTAGGTAACATCTCCACCCCGCTGATCCTCAACACTGGGGCCCCACAAGGGTGCGTTCTGAGCCCTAAACCTAATCCTGTACTCCCTGTTCCCCCACGACTGCGTGACCATGCACGCCTCCAACTCAATCAAGTTTGCGGAAAACAACCTCACATTCAACGTCAACAAAACAAAGGAGATGATTGTGGATTTCAGGAAACAGAGGGAGCACCCCCCTATCCACATCGACGGGACAGTAGTGGAGAGGGTAGTAAGTTAAGTTCCTCTGCGTACATATCACGGACAAATTGAATTGGTCCAACCCCACAGACAGCGTGGTGAAGAAGGCGCAGCAGCGCCTCTTCAACCTCAGGAGGCTGAAGAAATTCGGCTTGTCACCAAAAGCACTCACAAACTTCTACAGATGCACAATCGAGAGCATCTTGTCGGGCTGTAACACCGCCTGGTACGGTAACTGCTCCGCCCACAACCGTAAGGCTCTCCAGAGGGTAGTGAGGTCTGCACAACGCATCACCGGGGGCAAACTACCTGCCCTCCAGGACACCTACACCACCCGATGTCACAGGAAGGCCATAAAGATCATCAAGGACAACATCCACCTGAGCCACTGCCTGTTCACCCCGCTATCATCCAGAAGGCGAGGTCAGTACAGGTGCATCAAGGCAGGGACCGAGAGACAGAAGCTGTTTTTCAATCTCAAGGCCATCAGACTGTTAAACAGCCACCACTAACATTGAGTGGCTGCTGCCAACATACTGACTCAACTCCAGCCACTTTAATAATGGAAATTGATGTAAAAATATATCACTAGCCACTTTAAACAATGCTACTTAATATAATGTTTACATACCCTACATTACTCATCTCATATGTATATACTGTACTCGATACCATCTACTGCATCTTGCCTATGCCGTTCTGTACCACCACTCATTCATATATCTTTATGTACATATTCTTTATCCCTTTACCTTTGTTTGTATAAGGTAGTAGTTTTGGAATTGTTAGGTTAGATTACTCGTTGGTTATTACTGCATTGTCCGAACTAGAAGCACAAGCATTTCACTACACTCGCATTAACATCTGCTAACCTTGTGTATGTGACAAATAAAATTTGATTTGATAGCGTTGGTAAATTCACTCTGGCTATCTACTCCGATTTCAGAGCACTCTCATCTGTGTGACAGAACGCAGAACAACTGATGCATTTACAAATGTGCAACATCTGCTGAATATGACCGATGTCAGTAAACGTAGACAACATAAGTCATTGTTTGTCAAGAACGCTATAGATAACATGTTAACAGCCTAACCAGCTCTGCTACACTGAGTAAAATGGTCAGTGAGGTGTTCTCTTGTTTCTGTCATTACACAGGCCACAAATAACAGCCTGATTAACTCTATGCAAAGGACATGTGTTGTGCTGCATGAGGCAAATGTTGTTCACTCCAGATATTGACAGGTTTTCTGATCCACGCCTCTACCTTTAAAAAAAAGTTCTGCCATCAACAGATATTTGTATTCCCAGTCATTTGAAATCTACAGATTAGGTCCTAATGAATTGATTTCAATTTACTGATTTCCTTAAACTAACTGTAACCCAGTAACATTTTTGAAATTATTGCATGTTGCATTGACAGTTTTGTTCAATATATAAAAGGGTAACTCTCAACCCCAATTTCAGCTTTTGCCCAACCCCCTAAAATAAAATAAAATGCATTCAGGTGAGAAGTAGTGCGTGGAGGGAAATGACTCATCAATACAGCATTCATTTTCGGTGAGGATAAACATAGTTGCACATGATCCCAACACTTGCTCACTAAAGCATACTTACCAGAAGTCCACTGGCATGATTTGATAATACAATGATGTGCATTGCAAGCAAATATGGTTCTGGACAGATAGCTTACAGTGATAAAACACTGCATTTCTGACATCTATTTCCCCTTGCAGTGTATGTTGGAATCCCCCATGGGGTACAAAACAAATCTTTGCAATTGGCTCAATCTGGAATGGGTGGGTAGAGTTCACTCTTTAAAACTGTCGGATTGGTCCATGATGTGTAAACTCCACCCTCCAGCAGACCAGTGCACACCAGCTGCATGAAATCAAGAGCACCTAATCGCAATTGGGAAAATGAACCAATTGAAATTAAGTTCATTGGTTGACACCTGTACATAATTAGTCATTCAGGTAAGAAGGGTCTGGGATTCCTTTATGAGGTGCAACCAAAACAGCTGTTAGACATTGCAACAGGGATATTCTGGCAGGGTGTCTGTCTAGCATTAGTTCTGAATACGGTTGTGGTTTTGATAACTAATATGGCTTTTGGACTCTCTTTGAGGTTAGTTTTTCAATGTATTCATCTGATTGGTTTACCTTGTCTTAAAGTGTTTACTGTTTATTTATGTTTAACTGTCTGAATGTTTTATAGTGTTTCTTGGATTTGTTGCCTGCTAATTGGAGGGATAACGTGCTTTACCCTTCAAGGTGCGTTTTGGTTCAAAGTAATTTAAATCACAGTCTAGTTCCAATGGCTTAAGGCTGGAATTTTACCACAATGTTTTCTTTGTTTCCTAGGTGACGCTTATGGGCATCCTGCCTGCACTGGACCTGAACCAACTGGATCCCAAGCAAGTGTGGTGTCTGGTCCAAATGCTAAAGCTACTGGCTACAATAGCCTGGCAAGTGTGACGCAGGGTCCAAATGCCGCAACTGCCAACCATGCCTCTGCAGAAGCGGCCGTCGGCCCCCGCGCCTCAGCTGAAGCAACTGCCAGCCATACCTCTGCAGAAGCGGCCACAGGCCCCCGCGCCTCAGCTGAAGCAACTGCCAGCCATACCTCTGCAGAAGCGGCTGGCCCCCGCGCCTCTGCTGAAGCAACTGCCAAACATACCTCTGCAGAAGCGGCCATCGAACCCCGCGCCTCAGCTCAAGCAACTGCCAGCCATACCTCTGCACAAGCGGCTGGCCCCCGCGCCTCAGCTCAAGCAACTGCCAGCCATACCTCTGCAGAAGCGGCCACAGGCCCCCGCGCCTCAGCTGAATCAACTGCCAGCCATACCTCTGCAGAAGCGGCTGGCCCCCGCGCCTCTGCTGAAGCAACTGCCAAACATACCTCTGCAGAAGCCGCCGTCAGCCCCCGCGCCTCAGCTGAAGCAACTGCCAGCCATACCTCTGCACAAGCGGCCGCAGGCCCCCGCGCATCTGCTGAAGCAACTGCCAGCCATACCTCTGCAGTAGCGGCCGCCGGCCCCCGCGCCTCTGCTGAAGCAACTGCCAAACATACCTCTGCAGAAGCGGCCGGCCTTGCACAGACGGCCCGACCCCTCAACAAGCTAGATAGGGAGATCATAATTTGGTTTGCCCAACTCCTTAATCGTCTTTCTCCTGTTACTGTGCCTCCATTTGAAGAAAAGGGCAAAGGTAATTGAGGTGAGGAATTATGCAAACTAATGCGCTTGTTTGAAATGAGGAACTCCTTCACCATACGACAAAAATGTACCTCTGATTTGGCCACTATTGCTGACACTTAGGTTGTACGGTTATGATTTTGATTTGGCCTTGTGTTCCTGCTACTCTTACATGATTTGTTCAATAAACAATTTGACTTCCAAAATGCCTTCTCTTTAAATGTGGGTTTCTCTTCTGCCTACCATATGTTTGCTGATTAGGGACAGACTGGGTCTGGAGGAAAAGGGATTGTGGATCACACCACTTGTGCAAACTCATTTGTTTACCTTTGTTTCTGGTAGTTGAGGAAAGGTTGACTGCATTTCTTTTAATTCCTCATTGTTTGCATAGTCAACATGCACACACTTAACCCACCAGTTATGCCACCAGGGGTCTTTTCACAGTCCCCAAATCAAGAACAAATGAAACGCACAGTGTTATAGAGCCATGATTGGCTGGAACTCCCTTCCATGTAGCGCAAGAGACCAGCTAACCGGCATTAAAAAACAAAGGAACCCCTCACGGCACAACGCCTCTCCCCCATGTGAACTACTGGTTGTGTGTATGTGTAACAGATGCACAAACACACTAATGCATTAACATATGTAAATTGCCGTTGCTAGGTAAAGCCCCGCCTTATCTCAGTTCACTGGTCACTGTAGCAGCACGCGCTCCAGCAGGTATATTTCACTGGTAACCCCCAAAGCCAATTCCTCCTTTGGCCACCTTTCATTCCAGTTCTCTGCTGCCAATAACTGGAACGAACTGCAAAAATCGCTGGAGACTCTTATCTCCCTCACTAACTTCAAGCACCAGCTGTCAGAGCAGCTCACAGATCATTGCACCTGTACATAGCCCATCTGTAAATAACCCATCCATCTACCTCATCCCCGAACTGTATTCATTTATTTATTTTGCTCCTTTGCACCCCAGTATCTCATTCATCTTCTGCACATCTATCACTCCAGTGTTTAATTGCTATATCATAATTACCTCGCCACTATGGCCTATTTTATTGCCTTACCTCCCTAATCTTACCTCATTTGCACACACTATATATATTTATTTTTTCTACTGTATTATTCTGTATGTTTGTTTATTAGATGTGTAACTCTGTGTTGTATGTGACGAACTGCTTTGCTTTATCTTGACCAGGTCGTAGTTTTAAATGAGATCTTGTTCTCAACTAGCCTACCTGGTTAAATAAAGGTATAATTAAAAACAAAAAACAAAAACTAGCCTACTGATCTGACGGCACTTGTTATGTTAACAATATCACTGAAAATATCAAAAAAGCATCTTCAACAGAGGGGATCAAGCTGATTCTATACCATTTTACAGAGGCCAGTTCATGAAGGAAGGCTTGCTCATGAAAGTTTTTTAGCAAGCGTCTATGACAAATCAGGACAGGTCGTTTCACAGAGCAGCCATTACGAAAACGGTGATCACTAAGGTCATTACAGAAAACACCAGACTGATACCTATCAGGATTATTTGTGAGGGTGACATCAAGGAGAGTAGCCTTTTCTGGGTGTTTGGAGTCATACCTTGTGGTATTGCTGATAATCTGAGATAATCCTCCCACCAGCCTGCTCTGGTGCGGTGTGCATTTTGGAACATTCTGAATAGGCCTACCACCGTGTGCACATTAATGCACTTAAAATGTGAAGAAATACTCGTTTTTCAACATTTGGATCTTAACATTCTGATCTGTTCCATCAGCCTTATGAATTGATACAGCATATACCTCCACTATACTACTTTGATACACATCAGTGGGGGTTAAGAATTGAGTACACGAAATGTCCATTGAAAACAAAGTGGTACACCTGCGTATATCCTCCATTACACCACTAACTGTACGATTTGAGAAGAGCGCTTCTCCCTCACTGCTTTTGCCTTTTCACATCACCTTCCGTAGACCGGTGCACTGCGGTTCAGGTTAGTAGAACTCCCTCATAGGCTGCATTACCAAGGCATCCCAATTCTGATATTTTTTTTTCACTAATTAGTCTTTGACTAAGATCTGATGTGAAAAGATCTGATGTGATTGCTCAAAACATTAATAATTGGAAAAAAGATTAGAATTGGGCTCCCTGTGTAACACAGCAATAGGTCAGTTTCTACAGCTAAAGTGAGGCAACGCAACAACCAATGGTTGCGTGCCACAACATCAACTGTGTCATCCTCTGACATATGATGTGGTTAGCTGATACTTAAAATACCTATCAAGGCGATGTAAGATCTGGCAGACTTCAGCAACATCTAAGCTTTGGAAAGTGGCTGAAGTCTGTTTGGGACGCAATCACAATTGCTGGCAAAACGGCTGACCTGATTGGTGAAAAGACCAATTAGTGGGAACAAGATCAGAATTTGGCAGCTACAGACGACTGAACATGTATGAAATGTAATATGCGTTCATCAATTGTCTGTTTTTTTGTAAGTTGTTGAACTGAATTTGGTCTCTTTCTTTTGTCGTCCAATTCTCCCTCTGTTGTTCACCATACGGCAACAGATGACTGCACCTAATCGCATTTGGGAAATTGAACCAATGGAAATGAAGTTCATTGGCTGACAGCTGTACATAATTAGCCAGCCAGGGTAGAAGGGTCTGGATTCCTTTATGAGGTGCAACCAAAACAGCTGTTAGAAATAGCATCCGGGATATTCTGGCAGGCTGTCGAGAATTAGTTCTTGAATACTGTTGTGGTTTGATCACTAAAATGCCCTGTGACTTTTGGACTCTCTTTGAGGTTAGTTTTTCAATGCGTTCATCTGGTTGGTTTACCATGTCTTAAGTGTTCACGGTTATTTATGTTTAACTGTCTGACTGTTTTGTAGTGTTTCTTGGATTTGTTGCCTGCTAATTGGAGGGATAACTTGTTTTACACTTAAAGGTGCGTTTTGCTTTACATTAATTCAGGTCAAATCACAGGTCTAGTTCCGATCCAAATGAAGGCTGGCATTTTACCACAATGTTTTCTTTGTTTCCTAGGTAATGCTCATGGGCATCCTACCTACACTGGACCTGAACCAACTGGATCCTATGCCCAAGCAAGTGTGGTGTCTGGTCCAAATGCTAAAGCTACTGGCCAAAATGCAACGTCAGCAGAAGCTACTGGCCACAATGCCACGTCCAGCAGAAGCTACTGGCCACAATGCCATGTCAAGTGTCAAGTCCGGCCCCGGCGCCTCAGCAGAAGCAACAGGCCCCGGCGCCTCAGCAGAAGGCAACAGGCCCCGGCGCCTCAGCAGAAGCAACAGGCCCGGCGCCTCAGCAGAAGCAACAGGCCCCGGCGCCTCAGCAGAAGCAACAGGCCCCGGCCTCAGGCCGTAGCGTCCGCCACGGCGCTCAGCAGTACGACGGCCCGGCGCCTCAGCATAAGCGACAGGCCCCGGCGCCTCAGCAGAAGCGACAGGCCCCGGCGCCTCAGCAGAAGCGACAGGCCCCGCGCCCTCGTCAGCAGAAGCTACTGGCCACAATGTCACGTCAGCAGAAGCTACTGGCCACAATGCCACGTCAGCATAAGCTACTTGCCACAATGCCATGTCAAGTGTAAAGTCCGGCCCCGCGCCTCAGTAGAAGCAACAGGCCCGGCGCCTCAGCGGTAGCGTCCGGCCCCGGCGCCTCAGCGGAAGCAACAGGCCCCGGCGCCTCAGCGAAGCAACAGGCCCCGGCGCCTCAGCTGAAGCAACAGGCCCCGGCGCCTCAGCAGAAGCAACAGGCCCCGCCCGGCGCTCAGCAGAAGCAACAGGCCCGGCGCCTCAGCAGAAGCAACAGGCCCCGGCGCCTCAGCAGAAGCGCAGGCCCCGCGCCTCAGCAGAAGCGACAAGCCTTGAACAGACGGCCCGACCTCTCAACTAGGGAGATCATAATTTGGTTTGGCCAACTCTTTAATCGTCTTATCCCTGTTACCTTTACCCTTTTCTGCAAGAGGCACAGTAACTGAGGTGGGGAAATGTGTGAACTAATGCGCTTGTTTGAAATGAGGATCTCCTTCACTTGTACATCGTCATGCAAATTGTATACAGAGGTGGATGATACAATGTTATGAATCGTTTTTATAAACCTACGACTAAATTGACTTCTGATGTAGCGATATTGCAGACACACTTTTAGGTTCTACGGTTATGCTTTTGATTTAGCCTGGTGTTCCTGCAACTCTTGCATGATTTGCTCAATAAACCATTTGACTTTCAAAAACCTTGTCCTTAAAATATAATCTCTTCTGCCTACCATGTGCTTGCTGTTTGGTAACAGACTGTGGGCCTGGAGTAAAAGGGAATTTGCGTTTTTGTTATACACTTGTCTAACAGATTTGTTTCTGCTAGTTTGTTCTAAAGTTTTCTAACTTGTCAGAGCTCCCTCATATGTTCATACACTACCTGTCCCTTAGTGTAGGCTGTTTGCTTTACAGTAATCTGCCTTTTTTCCACCAATGCCTAAAGAATGTGAATGCAGTGTAACTCATCGTCCCATTACCTGTCACTAACCTGTCCCAGGGACGCTGAAGTTTCTCCTTGACCTTATTCAGAAAATTAAATCAACTTGACACATTCTGACTGTTCTACAATGTTGGTCTGGCCAGACACATGGATGCAATCATATGCGTGCATTTATTTCAGCTGTGAAAAGTTACTCGAAGTCGTTCAGACATTCCTTATGTCAACTCCAATGTGGTCTTCTGCACAATCCATTTCTACACTACCACAATGAGGTTGCACTCGCAGAAGCCCCTGACAGGAACTTCATAGATTTTATAAAGGTGCTCTTAAGCTCTCACTTTGTACACCATTATCTAGAGACATAAATATGAATTTGTTCTTAAGCCTGGCTGGTGACTTGCTTTTTTTTTTTTTTTTCCAACAATTTCAAGAAACAC
>NW_022263567.1:0-50013 GCF_002021735.2 Oncorhynchus kisutch | reverse complement strand
AAAGATGTAGGATCTTAATTTGATCACCCTGTTGAATGAGAATCTTCCTGCAAGCAGGACATTTTAAACTTCAATTCAAATTGTATTGTCTCAAGCTTTGTAAACAACTGGTGCACAATAACAGCAAAATGCCCTTCCCAAATATGACACATTTTTAAATGGTAGAAGATAATAACACAGGAACAAATACACAATGAGTACCAATAACTTGGCTACATACACTGGGTACCAGAACCGAGTCGATGTGCAGTGGTAGGAGGTAATTGAGGTGGATATGTACATATAGGTAAGGGTAAAGTGACTAGAACAACAGGCTAGATATTAAACAGTAGCATCAGCATAGTGTGAGTCAAAAGAGGTAGTGCAAATGGATCAATACAGATAGTCTGGCTAGCTATTTGGTTAACTATTTAGCAGTATTAACGGCTTGAAGGTAGAAGCTGTTCAGGGTCCTGTTGGTTCCAGACTTGGTGCATCGATACTGTAGCAGAGAGAACACGTCTATGACTTTGGGTGACTGGAGTCTGACAATTTTTAGGGCCATCCTCTGACACCGCCTGGTATAGAGGTCCTGGATGGCAGGGAGCTCGGTCCCACTGAAATACTGGGCCGTACGCACTACCTTCTGTAGCGCCTTGCGCTCGGTGCATCACCAAAGTCGAGGATCGGTAGGATGGTAAGTTTTACGAGGGTATGTTTGGCAGCATGAGTGAAGGATGCTTTGTTGCGATATAGGAAGCCGATTCTAGATTTAATTTTGGATTGGAGATGCTTAATGTGAGTCTGGAAGGAGAGTTTACAGTCTTTAAAAAAAAAAAATTCACCTTTATTTATTTAACCAGGTAGGCTAGTTGAGAAGGGGTTCTCATTTGCAACTGTGACCTGGCCAAGATAAAGCGTAGAAAAACGACACATACAACAACACAGAGTTACACATGGAATAAACAAAACATACAGCCAATAATACAGTAGAACAAAGAAAACAAAACATCTATATACAGTGAGTGCAAATGAGGTAAGTTAGGGAAATAATAGGCCATGGTGGCGAAGTAATTACAATATAGCAATTAAACCCTGGAATGGTAGATCGGCAGAAGATGAGTGTGCAGGTAGAGATACTGGGGTGCAAAAGGAGCAAAATAAATAAATACCAGTATGGTGATGAGGTAGGTAGATAGATGGGCTGTTTACAGATGGATGGGCTATGTACAGGTGCAGTGATCTGTAAGCTGCTCTGACAGCTGGTGCTTAAAGCTAGTGAGGGAGATGTGAGTCTCCAGCTTCAGAGATTTTTGCAATTCGTTCCGGTCATGAGCAGCAGAGAACTGGAAGGAAAGACGACCAAAGAGTAATTGGCATTGGGGGTGACCAGTGAGATATACCTGCTGGAGTGCATGCTACGAGTGGGTGCTGCTATGGTGACCAGTGAGCTGAGATAAGGCGGGGCTTTACCTAGCAGAGACTTGTAGATAACCTGTAGCCAGTGGGTTTGGCGACGAGTATGAAGCGAGGGCCAACCAACGAGAGCGTACAGGTCGCAATGGTGGGTAGTGTATGGGGCTTTGGTGACAAAACGGATGGCTCTGTGATAGACTGCATCCAGTTTGTTGAGTAGAGTGTTGGAGGCTATTTTATAGATGACATCACCGAAGTCGAGGATCAGTAGGATGGTCAGTTTTATGAGGGTATGTTTGGCAGCAAAACTGAAGATGCTTTGTTGCGATATAGGAAGCCGATTCTAGATTTAATTTTGTATTGGAGATGCTTAATGTAAGTCTGGAAGGAGAGTTTACAGTCTAACCAGACACCCAGGTATTTGTAGTTGTCCACGTATTCTAATTCAGAGCCGTCCAGAGTAGTGATGCTGGACGGGCGAGCAGGTGCGGGCAGTGATCGATTTAAAAACATGCATTTAGTTTTACTTGCATTTAAGAGCAGTTGGAGGCCACGGAAGGAGAGTTGTATGGCATTGAAGCTCGTCTGGAGGTTAGTTAACACAGTGTCCAAGGAGGGGCCAGAAGTATACAGAATGGTGTCGTCTGCGTAGAGGTGGATCAGAGAATCACCAGCAGCAAGAGTAACATCATTGATGTATGCAGACAAGAGAGTCTGCCCGAGAATTGAACCCTGTGGCACACCCATAGAGACTGTCAGAGGTCCGGACAACAGGCCCTCCGATTTGACACACTGAACTCTATCAGAGAAGTAGTTGGTAAACCAGGCGAGGCAATCATTTGAAAAACCAAGGCTGTCGAGTCTGCCTATAAGAATGTTGTGATTGACAGAGTCGAAAGCCTTGGCCAGGTCAATGAATACGGCTGCACAGTAATGTCTCTTATCGATGGCAGTTATGATGTCGTTTAGAACCTTGAGCGTGGCTGAGGTGCACCCATGACCAGCTCTGAAACCAGACTGCATAGCGGAGAAGGTTTGGTGGGATTCGAAATGGTCGGTAATCTGTTTGTTGACTTGGCTTTCGAAGACCTTAGAAAGACAGGGTAGGATAGATATAGGTCTGTAGCAGTTTGGGTCTAGAGTGTCACCCCCTTTGAAGAGGGGGATGACCGCGGCAGCTTTCCAATCTTTGGGAATCTCAGACGATACGAAATCAGCCCGGCTGATTTGTAGGGGTCCAGATTTTGCAGCTCTTTCAGAACATCAGCTATCTGGATTTTATGTAAAGGAGAAATGGTGGGGCTCTTTGGCGGGTTTCTGTGGATGGTGCCGGGCAGTTGACCGGGGTAGGGGTAACCATGTGGAAAGCATGGCCAGCCGTAGAGAAATCCTTATTGAAATTCTCAATTATAGTGGATTTATCGGTGGTGACAGTGTTTCCTAGCCTCAGTGGGCAGCTGGGAGGAGGTGCTCTTATTCTCCATTGACTTTACAGTGTCCCAGAACTTTTTCGAGTTAGTACTACAGGATGCAAATTTATGTTTGAAAAAGCTTGCCTTAGCTTTTCTAACTGCCTGTGTATATTTGTTCCTAACTTCCCTGAAAAGTTGCATATCACGGAGGCTATTCGATGCTAATGCAGAACGCCTGTTAAGGGATTTTTTAATCAATAATGACTAATTATGTATACATTTTAATCAGGACTGACTAATCAGAATACTATTATGTTACTCTATAGATGTATGAATTTTCTTTTAATCCTAGTACTGAATATAATGTGTGTAAATATAATCAAGAATTAGAACAATGACTGTCTTTTCCTTGGTAGAAATGAATGAACTTATCGTCAGACTGGCTAGAATGCTTATCTACACAGGCAGCCCTTGGCTCGGTCATAAATTATCAAAATTAGGAGAGACGATGTTGGAAGGCTTGAGAACTATACAGCCATTGTACTGGAGTGGACATGAGACGGGACAGTTCGAAAACGAATGACGTCATTTTCAGTTTATAACCTATGGTAAAATGTTTCATGTTCAGTACTCTCGAGAATAAACGCTGCTGATTGATTTTGAGACTGGTCTCTGTCCATTTTATGCAAATAAGAGTCTTACAAGTTCTTAGGAGTGGACAGAGTGTTGCATTTAATTGGGTATTAAAACATGTAGGAATTTAATTCCAGTAACAATTGGTCCTTCGAAACCGGGATCTAAAATACCCGTCTCTGTCATCTGAAGGTCGTACGCCGAAAATCGTGCACGTGCACGTGCGGGTCTGGTCCCGTTATTTAAGACCTGGCCTCTGAGTTGAGGTTAAAGACCAGACCGGTGTACACCCCAGACCGACAGGGACGGTGACTAGATCCAACGAACATTGATTTTCCCAGTCGGCGACAAGGTCAGTAGCCTATATTTTCGATTCTGGGGGGAATGATTTAAGTTATCTTTGATTTGATGTTCTAAAAGGTTTCGAATTTATCAAGAATAGGAGCTTTGCTGTTCCAAACAGATCCAATGAGTTGTGTATGACCAATATACACTGGGTTTTTTATAACCCTGGCAGGTTCAAGATAACCTGGGGTACCGTGCACACCATAAATAAACTAGCTTGATAGATCCGGGTGCCTTGGAGGCCAGAGGTGTTATTAAGACAGGACATGCAGTCCAAATGAGGAGGAGAGGGAAACCAAAATCTAGAGGAATGGGATAAAAGCCAAATCTATAGACAAGAGGTTCCAGGAGGGAGGGAAGCCTAATATAGCGAAGTGAGACAAGATATCGGTGTACTTTAAAAGTCCTATGAGGCAACATGAAATAGGAGGTTAACTAGGGATTTACGACCCCTGGGTAATGGCTTATAGTTGTAAGGGTGAGACGCATGACTTTCAACCTTTGTCTCTCCCTAGCCCGTACGGGAGTTGTGGCAATGAGACAAGATAGTAGCTACTAAAACAATTGGATACCACGAAATTGGGGAGGAAAAGGGGTGACATTTTTTTATAAAATCACTAACCAGAACAGTAATGGACAAGGCATATTGATATTAGAGAGAGGCATGCGTAGCCAAGTGAACATATGGGTTCAATGAGTGGTTAGGCTGGCTGGGGACACGGCGATTCAGACAGTTAGCAGGCTAACAACCTAACAGTTCGTAGGCCGGAGCTAAACAAGCTAGCAGCTAGTTAACCAGGGCAAGCTAGCAGTTAGCAGGCCAGGTTAGCAAGCAAGCTGTTAGCATGGGCTAGCAGTTAGCAGACCGGGTTAGCAAGCAAGCAGTTAGCAAGGGCTAGCAGTTAGCAGACCGGGCAGGCAAGCTAGCAGTTAGCAGACCAGGGCCCGGCAGTGTAGCAGTTAGCAGACCGGGTTAGCAAGCAAGCAGATAGCGGGGGCTAGAAAGTTAGCCTTTGGGGGGACGTCGCGATGGGGGTAAGTCTGTTTTTGCCTCTTCGTGCAGTGACATCGATAGACCAGTCGTGTAATTAGTAGGGTTCCAAGTAGCTCTAGGTAGCTAGCAGGCCGATATTGCTACCATGCTTCGGTGGTAGCACAGGAGCCCTAGACACAGGAGTCTAACCAGACACCCAGGTATTTGTAGTTGTCCACGAATTTTAAGTCAGAGCTATCCATAGTAGTGATGCTGGACGGGCGAGCAGGTGCGGGCAGTGATCGATTGAATAGCATGCATTTAGTTTTACTTGCGTTTAAGAGCAGTTGGAGGCCACGGAAGGAGAGTTGTATGTATTAGAAGGTAATGAGTTAATTAATGGCCTATAGTTCAGGGATCTTACATCTTCATATGTTTTTTATGTGTCTGTCTGGTTTTATACATTTATGTGCATTTAAGAAAGTGTTGTTTCAGATTGATTTATATGAAACCATAAATGTACCATTTAGGTAAGAATCACGAGAGGTCTGATTACAAGACCGTGGTACAGCTGCCAATGTCTGGCCCATTCCACCCAGGAGAAAATGTGACTCTGCAGTGTACAGTGCTCTCTGGGACCTGTACATGAGAACACAGTACGTACTGGATCAAGAGAATCCTATCCAGGAGTCATTTACACCCCTGGGAACAGGAGTGATGAGTGTGAGAAGAGCCCTGAGACTCCCTCTCCTACAATGAGCTGTGTCTACAGCCTCTCCAAGAACAACCTCAGCCCCTCTCTCTGATGCTTGAAGTGTGCAGATGTAGGATCTTATTTGGAGCCAATTTGCTATAGCAGGAACATTTTCCTACAGCAACAGGAATTGTGACTTATTATGTGGATTTTAATTAATGGACTTTTTTGTAGGGGTTGATACATTTTTTGTTAGGGCAAATTAAGTCTGGCATTTCAAAGTGGAAATTACAAATTTTAGAAGCTTTTAATAACGTCAAATGCAATAGAAGTTTGCATTTCCTGCTGTGCTGGACATTTTTCAACAACATAATAGTGATCAAATTAAGATCTTACATCTGTAGGCCTAATGATTTATAGCACATCATTGTTGTCTTGTACCAATATAATGAACCTAAATCTGCCAACCTATTTTTACATTTTCTTGGGTAAAAATTGTGATAGATACTTCATGACATTCATTTTTATGTTTGTTTCAGAAAAGGCTCTTGTAGTGGTTGTTGTTGGTTTGGTAGTCACGTTGGTGTTGTGTGATTTTGGGATCATCTTCCTTGCCTGCACCAGAAGTAAAGAGCAAGTCTGTAAAAATTGGCATGGTAAGCAATACAATTGTGAAAATATGCTAGATAATTTTTGCTACCTTCAAATTACATGATGAAAACCTTACAACTAAATTGTTTTTACATTTATTGAAACATGCCCATGTTTCCAATTTCCTGACAAGTTTCTGCTTTGGAGATAAGTGATTTTCATCAGACAGCGATGCTTTGTTAGATTAGTATTATTTTTTAAATTGAAGCAGTAGGTGCCTGTTGGGGAGGCAGACATGATGGATTAAGGGGAGAACAGGTATTTTTACATTGAGAAATGGTTCAATTGCAATTTTAGGGTGAAATACCTCAATGACTATACTACATACAGTGAGGGAAAAAAGTATTTGATCCACTGCTGATTTTGTATGTTTGCCCACTAACAATGAAATGATCAGTCTATAATTTTAATGGTAGGTTTATTTGAACAGTGAGAGACAGAATAACAAAACAAAAATCCAGAAAAACGCATGTCAAAAATGTTATAAATTGATTTGCATTTTAATGAGAGAAATAAGTATTTGACCCCCTCTCAATCAGAAAGATGTCTTTTATACAGGTAACGAGCTGAGAAACTTGTGAAATAAATGTAATTCTTATTTACTATAGATAGTATCATTGCATACTACAGCATTTCTTGAGTTCAAATTGGCATTTATTAATCTGTTAATGTGCAGTACATTTTGCTTCATTACATTACAAAATGTACCCTTGCATATTAAAACACATTTCACCTATACATTTTTGTTTCCATGTGAACCCAGTACAGGGTTGGGAGGGAAGATGGCTCCCTCCCTCTTTTCTGTGCGAAGGCTTTTGCCTCTTTCCAGGTCATCCATGCTTTACTCAGTTCCTGTAGAGTGGAGCATCTCTAGTTGTTTTTTGGCCTTCTCCTTGTGGGTTGTAGCCCAGCGCTTGTCTTGTTATGTATATTGTGTCTTTCCTGAGTGATCCTGAGTGATCTCCATTTTCTTCTCCTCATACTGATGATGACCTATTTCTTCTTCATTCTCAGGTCTTGGTATGTTATATTGTTGGGCCACCATATCCTCAGTATATACTGCACCATTGGAAGTTATTGATAAATATTCTGAGTGAGGCCCTTTTATATGTTAATTTAATTGTGGCCTTGATCTTTTCTTGACCTCGTCCTAAAGCAGCTAAAGCAGCTATTCCTTGACCATAAAGGCCTGGAGCACTGTCCTATGCTATCCAGTTTGTCGGGTAGGATCTCTGTAACACGTGTACCATTGCTGTACTTACACTCTACCTGTCTATGTAACCACCAGGTTAATACATAGGTATCGTTGGAAGACAATTACCTTTAACTAGGTGTAATTTATGACAAAAGATAATATTAGAGTTGATGTTGTGCCATCATGATTATTATATTACCTGTACAATAAAGGTACAATGAGCTCAGAACTTTGAGAACTTTTTGTTGGCTATTCCCCTTCACAAAACTATCAGCACTGTCACGCCCTGGCCGTAGTTATCTTTGTTTTCTTTATTATTTTGGTTAGGCCAGGGTGTGATATGGGTGATTTATGTGTTTTGACTTGTCTAGGGTTTTTTGTAGATTTATGGGGTTGTGTTCAGTTTAGGTGTCTAGGTAAGTCTATGGTTGCCTAGATTGGTACTCAATCAGAGCCAGGTGTTTATTGTTGTCTCTGATTGGGAACCATATTTAGGCAGCCATATTCTTTGGGGTTTTTGTGGGTGATTGTTTCCTATGTCAGTGTTTGTGCCACATGGGACTGTTTTGGGTTTTCACGTTTCTTGTTTTGTAGTTGTGTTCATGTTTGCATTTTCCTATTAAAACCATGAACACTTACCATGCTGCGTTTTGGTCCGCCTCTCCTTCACAGGAAGAAAACCGTGACAAGCATTGACTACTTTTGGCATAACATTATCTAACAGCTGTACAAATAGCAATGAAGCCTATTTGACATTACCCTCTTGTAAAGCAATTCAGGAAAGAGTTGCAGGCCTCTATATGTAGATACATTGAAAAGTGCAGATACTTTAGCAAATACCAGAATAACGGCCCAAATGAAACACTGTAGGTGTTTGTGTAATCAAAAATACTGTTGCTAGTTCGGAAATGTAACAGGAAGTGTTGTGTTTTTTACACCAACCTATCAGGTTGGTCTTTGACTTCAGACCTGCATATTGGTACATACTTATTTCAAGTGTTTATCCGGTCAGAGGACTAACCTGAAGTTGGAGCTACACACCATGATGATCAGATTCGGGGTTGTTGTGGTAATATTCAGTACAATATGTAAGTTTTGCAATTCCTCCTTGATTTGTCTAACCGTAATGTGATTCTGTTTAGTTGACAATGTAAGAATTAGAGGGGGAAATAGTTTTTATGGGGTTTCTGATACTGTTGAGCTTTCGTTAGTCATTGTCCTAGTTCTTCTGATTGACCTACACTTTTCTATCTGTTTTGCATTTTCAGGTGTGTCAAAATGCAACAATGTTCAGCGGCATATTCAAGTTCAGGGGGTTCAAATTGGTGGTATGCAGGCACCATAGTGGTATGCAGGCACCATACCGTTATGCAGGTACCATACTGTTATGCAGACTCCATTCTTGGTACTTTTTTCTCTCATGTGCACTTTTACTAATCCAGCTGTGTCTGGATAAATCACACTATGTTGTTAATTTTATGATAAAAAAAAAAAAAAAAACAATTAACTCTGCAATGGAAACAGATGGCACATCTCAACAAATCTGTGATGCCATTCTCAGTGCTGACCAGTTGGGTCAACAGGTACAAATACTAGCTTACAAAAAAGTATGTGACAACTATCTTACTTAATGATCAACATCAAGTCTTTTGGACATTATTCACTTATCTTAGGAATTGTTTTTTTCTCCATGTTTCTGCCCAGGGATTCAGTGGTGACCGGCTACAATACACTGGAGTGACCTTTACCACCAAGACAACTGGAACCAGGAGAAATAAATGAAAGAATTGGGGAGTATCCTGTTGTTCCACTATTGGAAGTTGCAACATCACAGAAACAAGCAAATATTTTTTTACAGACATCGATCACAGTTTGTTTTCTATAGTTTAAAGGAGTGTAATTCACAGAGTTGTGCTATTTTGTTTCTTTGATTATTTCAGAAATTAAGTGTAAATGCAAGTATGTTTAATTAGTAATCCATTTCAAAGAGAAGATCTTTGATGACAGTTGTGTAAATCAACCTTTGTACCATTATTAAAAGCTCCATTCTAAATAATGTGATGAATCAGACGGTGGTTAGATGATGAATCAGACGATAAAGTTGGTTAGATGATTCGATATAGACCTACAGGTACCTAAATTCTGGTACATTATAGCTATAAACTGTCACGGATCTCTCCGGAACTTTCATTACGCACACCTGTCCCCTATTCCCACTGATTAGTGCTTGCATAAGTGTGTCTTTGGTTTCCATTGGGAGGTCAATTATTGTTCAAATGTCCGTTGCTTCTTGTGAGTACCTGTTCTATGTGTGTTTTGGCTTTCGTGCCACGGTGGATTGCGCAGATGATTACGGGTCTCGTCCTGTGTGTTAATCGTTGTGCGCTTGTGTTATTTACTCGAGGTACTCCTCGCTTTTTTGTTTGGGTTTCTACCCTTTGTTTTCTTTATTGTTTGTTTAGTCTTCGTCCCCATGCCTTTACACGGTATGCCGTAATTTGGGTACAATAAAAACCAGAGGTGGGACCAAGTCATTGTTTTACAAGTCACAAGTAAGTATCAAGTCTTAGCACTCAAGTCCCAAGTCAAGACAGGCAAGACTCGAAACATTGAGTTTCGAGTCCTAAGCAAGTCATAATGCACTCAAACACAATGTAATACCATTTAATATTTTTAATAGTATAGTAGTATACTACATTTACGCAAATCATGAATGCTTAAAAAATATATTTATTACTTTACAAATAAACATATTTCCATGGAAATACATGGGTAGCCATGAGAAAGACTGCACCATAGCGATTGACTTTCGCAGTAGCATCAGCAGTAACATCAGGCAGGATTTAGGCTACAAACTGCCTAGCCAGTGGTAGCTCAATCTTGGGTGTAATGATCACGTTCCCGGGCTGACTGACTGTGTGGAGGCTCATTGACTTAATGTTACTTAGCCTACATGCTATACAAGCAAAGTTATATATAGCTGTCGGCTATATTAGCCACGACTTACCGTTCTTTGTGCAGCTTCAAATGTCGAACCAAGTTGGAAGATGTTGTGTCTCCGTCTAATTTTCTTCCCACATGTTTTGCTAGTTGCAATTTGTTTTTTGTTGACTATAGTATAGTCTTCATATCCGAAAATAATAATTTCCGACTGAATTCACCCACTGACATTCCTTTGCATTGCCACGCGCAACTTTTTCTCAGCTTGCACAATTTGATTGGCTGCTGTCCGATTCAAACTGTTATCCGTTAAATGAAGAGTTGATGGGCTGCACACTTTTTTTATTAGCATAATTTTTTATAGTTGGGCTTGTGGAGGGTATCAAGTCAGTCCAAGTCAAAGGGCTCAAGTCCAAGTTAAGTCACGAATCATTGGTGTTAAAGTCAAAGTCGAGTTGCAAATCATCATATTTGTGACTCGAGTCTGACTCGGGTCCAAGTCATGTGACTCGAGTCCACACCTCTGATTTTAAAAAACTATTATGTATTCCTGCGCCTGTCTCCCGAATCTCTTCATTCCAACGTGACATAAACATGCTGTTGGAACTCAAGAAATACAGTAAAATGTAATTAACCTACATTATATACAATGTTTAAGAAGGTATGCTATCTTATTGTTTGTTTCATGGGTTACAGTAAATATCACAACAATTATACATTTTGGAAAAAGGATTAAAACAATCCAAATAGAACCATAATACATTTATACATGATTTCAAATAGAGAAAAATTACTTAAAATGGGGGCTGATCAACAAAATGGGGGCTGATTGTATTTGAAATACAGTTCAATTGCAACAAACTTTGCTGTAGAAAAGTAATTAAGTAAGAAATCGTCATCCGAGCCAGAACTGCTCATAGGTTCAATATTCAATAATGGAATGCAGCTTGATGTACAAGTATACCTCCTGGACAGGATACTTAACCCAATCCATCTCCTTTATACTGAGTGCCAAGCAGAGAGGCATTCATTCCCATTTTTAGAGTAATTGGTGTGACTTGACCAGGGATCAAACCCTCAACCTTCTAATCTCACGGTAGACAATAAACACAAGGCCACTGAGTTGGCTCATGGTTAAACAGTATGTCTAAACAAAAGGCTGACATACAAGAGATATGATACAAGAGAAGAATATAGAATCACCAAGGAAGTCTAAAATAACAATACAATCAAAGACTAAGATTAAAGGCAAAGCAAAAAAGGTAGATTTTCTGGCCCTTTACCTCACAGGACAAGCCATTCCATAACAGTGGTGCTCTGATAGAGAACACTCCTAGAAGAACAAGCTTATTCTATGATACATTATAGTGTATCAAATGTCATGACTGTCTGAATACATTATAAACATATTAACAAGAGTTTCTTGACCAAACTACATCCATTCCTCTGCACATAAACAATGTTCAGTCCCAGTCTGAACACCTGCCATCAGAGTACACACTCTCCTGTGGTGTCTCTCTCTTCTTTCTTCCCCTTTTAGTTTTCCTCTCAGAGAAATGCAATGCAGCATAATTCAACGTAACTCCATCTTGATCCTGTGAATCATCATAATGTTTTTTATTCATAAATGTAGTCCTAATAATAATACTTGTCAGGTAACTGGAGTGTCTAGTATCATATTAAACATCTTCTACAAACAGGCCAAAATTATAACAATTGCATTTATATACCTGATCACATTCGGTGGTTGTGTTGTCATGTCCAATATGCTGTGCAACACTCACTGTTAACGTGAATAAAAACAGCATCAACATGACAAAAGTCAAGATTGATAGAAGACAGAGGCACAATAGTTGGTGACAAGTATTAGGTATTAATCTTTAAATGTTTTAGGTGTTCATCTACAGTTTGTAATAACAAAGAATTCACCTTGATAATGTTCACAAAATGTCTTTGTATTTCTGGTGAAGATGAGGATAATGATTACAATCACACAGAAAACTGATGTCACTCCCAGTCCAATGACAACATGATCCAGAGATCTTCCTAAAAGGAAGAAAAAATGTAATAAATAGATACAAATATATACCCTTATGTTAAAGTAAAACATTAGGAGATTTATATTAGACTAAAATAGTAAGAGAGATACATACCACCCTTCTATTAAAATAAAATAGTAAGATAGATATATACCACCCTTTATATTAAAATAAAATAGTAAGAGAGATATATACCACCCTTTATATTTAAAAAAAATAGTAAGATATATATACCAACCTTGTATACAAAATAAAATAGTAAGATATATATATATACCAACCTTATATTAACATACAGAGTAAGAGACATATAGCACCCATATATTAAAGTAAAATAGTTAGTACGATATATATAGCATACTCAAAATTAGTCTCCTCCATATCGACTATGGCGTCATGAGGTCGTCTAGGCATAGAGCTCTGTAAATATTGTACATATTTTCTTTATTTTAAAGTGTTTTCTTGTTGTATTTTTTTAAATTAATGTTTTGGTTTTGAATGTTCTGTTATTATTTTTTTATTTTTTTAACCTTTTATTTAGTAAGTCAGTTAAGAACAAATTCTTATTTACAATGACGGCCTACCAAAAGAGAACAAAGACTGAAATCCGTGTCTGGAGATGGCAGAAGAGGATCAGGGACTGTTCCTAACCACTGTTGATGTGTGGTGGCATTTCCAGCACTTTTCAGCAGCCATGGCATCACCCAGGTGATCGGCTTGTCACCAAAAGCACTCACAAACTTCTACAGATGCACAATCGAGAGCATCCTGGCGGGCTGTATCACCGCCTGGTATGGCAACTGCACCGCCCTCAACCGTAAGGCTCTCCAGAGGGTAGTGAGGTCTGCACAACGCATCACCGGGGGCAAACTACCTGCCCTCCAGGACACCTACACCACCCGATGCTACAGGAAGGCCATAAAGATCATCAAGGACATCAACCACCCGAGCCACTGCCTGTTCACCCCGCTGTCATCCAGAAGGCGAGGTCAGTACAGGTGCATCAAAGCTGGGACCGAGAGACTGAAAAACAGCTTCTATCTCAAGGCCATCAGACTGTTAAACAGCCACCACTAACATTGAGTGGCTACTGCCAACACACTGTCAATGCCACTGACTCTACTCCAGCCACTTTAATCATGGGAATTGATGGGAAATGATGTAAATATATCACTAGCCACTTTAAACAATGCTACCTTATATAATGTTACTTACCCTACATTATTCATCTCATATGCATACGTAGATACTGTACTCTATATCATCGACTGCATCCTTATGTAATACATGTATCACTAGCCACTTTAACTATGCCACTTGGTTTACATACTCATCTCATATGTATATACTGTACTCGATATCATCTACTGTATCTTGCCTATGCTGCTCTGTACCATCACTCATTCATATATCCTTATGTACATATTCTTTATCCCCTTACACTGTGTATAAGACAGTAGTTTTTTTTGGAATTGTTAGTTAGATTACTTGTTCGTTATTACTGCATTGTCGGAACTAGAAGCATTTCGCTACACTCGCATTAACATCTGCTAACCATGTGTATGTGACAAATAAATTAGATTTGATTTGATTTGGTTGCTACATTTTTTTGTAATGGAGAACCAGTACCGACAGAAAGGAGCGGCTTCTATGGAGGAACTGAATGCAGGAGAAGCAGGTGTGGTGCTCCGATGAAGAGCTACTGGCCTGTTTGTCAGACTGTCTATGTCTCTCTCTTTCTGTACCATCGATGCCCCCTCTGCTCAAACTATACTGCCTTTCCAACCCAAATTGACTCAACTCCCATTCCATCCTCCCCAGCTAACTATAGACATTCAATCTCCATCCCCATCATCTCAATTTAAATGTGTTGTGTTTAATGTTTGTTTGATTGCAAGCTAAATAACTTATTATTATTAGCATATTAAATACATTGATTGACTGAAGCCACATATTGAAGGAGATATTTGATTACATAGCTTGTGTTTAAAGTTAAGTTTAGATATCAATAGATTGTATTTTGTTTTTAGCATTTTTTAAATATATTTTTATATAACATTATTTTCTGGTCAATGATGAGAATATTGTCATAGCAAAATGTACTTCAACCCCTGTGCTATATGCACCACTTAAATAGTCCTACTTTCTACACTACAACTCATAATATTCATTACCCACCAATATTTAGGTTAGTTCCATTGCCAAACAGGATCTCCCCGCATGTGACCACAGCACAGTAGTAAGTCCCAGCATCAGAGAGACTGGGGTTGTTCTTGGAGAGGCTGTAGACACAGCTCTGTGTAGGAGAGGGAGTCTCAGGGCTCTTCTTACACTCATCACTCCTTTTCCCAGGGGTGTAAATTACTCCTGGATTGGATTCTCCTGATCCGGCTCTGAACCAGTACACACTGTGTTCTCCTGTACAGGTCTCAGAGAGTACTGTACACTGTAGAGTCACAGAGTCTTCTGGATGGACTGGGTCAGACACTGGCTGTTGCTCTACAGTCTGGTAGTGTGACCTTTTCTAACTGACACCTAATTGGGGTTGTTTTTATGAAAGAAATGTCAGTGTCACGTGAATACAAAATTATTGCAGTTTGGCTCTCTAGAATCATATGTATGTAGCACTCTCAGCATCTATAACTATGGATAACTTAACAAACAAAACTGTTGTGATAAACATTGAAATAAGAGTCTCCTGGATGGACTGGGTCAGACTCTGGCTGCTGGTCCACTGTCTTGTAGTCAGACTTCTAACCATTTCCTAAATTAATCAGAACATAATGAGTAATTATCAGACTTTAAAATAGTATAAGATAAACATATTTGACTGCAATCTTTCCATAGGCTGAGAAATTACAAATGTACTGAGCAAATATTTTGTTTAATTACTGAACAAATTATTGTCCAATTAACATAACTTATACATTTATATTAAAATGATGTTACCTTTCAAAGACAGATATGTGCCATCTCTAAATTCCACAGTCATCTGTCTTCCAATTGCACAATAGTACATGGTTTCATCTTCTGGGATCATCTTCATGATAGTAAGGCAAAACATGATCTGATCCAATTTTACATTGAAGTGTGAATTATTAAATCCAGAGTGAAACACAGGCTCTGTTAAATATTTCTGCATTCATGCGACAAGTTGTGGAATACCTCCCATAGTTTGCTTGTACCAGTGCATTTGCTCATCGTTGAATTCCTCTTCTGGGAAAACACATAGCAGGGTTACAGGATCACCAAGTTGAACAGTGATCACTGGACTTAGCAGGTTAACATGGTCTACATCTAAATCAAATGGAAACAGAAACATAAGCATACTGTAGTTATCACACAGACAAGGACAAATGTTAAACAAGAGAAAACAGTAGTCTGTGAAAATCATTCCAGATGAAATACATTTATTTTTCTTTCTTTGTTTCTTAGCACTGACTCAAGTTATAATTTATTTTTAGATGGTATGTGTGTGGTTGAACGTTCTAAATGTCCATTTATCCTACCCTTCAAGAACCTTGAACTATATTGAATTGCACGGCACCACAACAAAACTATTTTTAATATTCTACCAGTGATGAAATTGTACTTACACACTGCACTGAGAATAATCACAGCAACCCCTAATCTGACCATCGTGGTATGTAACCTCTGGGGAGGTGGTGTTTGTTTGGTCGGTGCTTAAATGACAACCAAAGATCAAATATTCAATCTTGAAAACATACCTCATTGGCTGGAACATAGTGTTCAATACTTCCTGTAAAGTTGTCCAACCCGTGACCCATTTCTTCTGTGAACCTGACAAGCCTGTTATGTCATAAGGTCCCCACCGTAGCTTACATGTTACTGTATACTATAGTGTCTCATATATAGTTTATTTTTAAGTGCCTAATTGTCCTATCCACATTACTTTTTGTTGTTGTATGGATACATGTGTATAGACTATGTCATGTATTTTGGTGATGCCTGTACCATTTTTGACCGTGATTGTTTTTATTGTCTCAAATGTGGTCTCAATGTGGTTTTAAAAATATCTGTATTTTGTATAATTGTATCATTGTGGTTTGAAACTTAAATACATTTGTCTAACTAACTATAACAATGAATTTCTTATTTTTTCTGTCTGCACAGTACATTTGCTATATATTTCCAGCCTTTTAACTTGTCCTGTTTCATTGAATTGTTTTTGTCATGAAAACATCTGACTGAAAATGCACTTGTTTCCCTTGTCTGTGTTTGAACTACAACACTGTGAAGTCCTATATCGAAGTGGTTTGGGATCATTTAAGGTAGACTGGGTTGATTACCTGAAAGCTCTCAAGTGTCAGGCTAAACAGGCAGTAACCAGTGGACCACTCAGGAACGTCTTAAAGGATACAAGCATTTACAAGCATTGCGCTACACCCTCAACAACATCTGTTAAATATGTGTATGTGGCCTATAACATTTGATTTGGTTTGATATTAATTTTTTACAACCAAATGTCTATTTTTTATGTAAATGGCATGTTATAGAAGGGTCCAGACACCTTTTGTCATTTCAAATATTTAAAAACTTACCTCAAATAGCAAATCACTTCCTCATTATTGTGTGGTACAGAGGCCCTGAAAAAACACAAACAAAGGCTCCAAAAACACCCAAATATGTCATTTTAGAAACGTCAAAGCTCTCAGTGTAGGGATGCAGGTCTTAAGATGTTATACATGAGATTGAGTAATTACAAACTTTATCCACAATGTTATATTCCCTTTTGTGTGACTCGAGATATTTCCCCTAACCAGCTGTTTCAGTGTTCATGTAACCAGCTGCCACATACACACAGTCAACTAAGTGTATGTAATCTTCTGACCCACTGGAATTGTGATACAGTGAATTATACGTGAAATTATCTGTCTGTAAACAATTGTTTGGAAAATTACTTGTGTCATGCACAATGTAGATGTCCGAATCGACTTGCCAAAACTATAATTTGTAAACAAGAAATGGATGGAGTGGTTGAAAAACGAGTTTTAATGACTCCAACCTAAGTGTTTGTAAACTTCCGAATTGAACTGTATATATATACAAATATGAATATCATGGTGGACACCTAAGCCTTTGTACGCAATGCCCTGATACATTTAGTGCTCAAATCTCTGACAACTGAACAATGAGGTGGACACAAGGAATAGTGTTTTGTAATTTGTTATAGGCTGTTTTTAAGGACACGTAAATGTGGCTCATATGGCCAACATCCCTCATTTATTGATGACGCTGGCTGTGCCAGGTTGGATCTGAATGCATATGGATGTCCATTAAATTTCTCATATGGCATATTGTTTTTATGAAGATTGTAAAATATTCACATGAACATCTGTCACTAATTGGATGGAAACCTAGCTAAAGACACCCTAAATACTCTGGCAAGTGGGCTAGTCCAGTGTCACTTTGATTATGCCTGCACATCATGGTTCACCAGCAGCCACGAACATCTAAGGATTATGCTTCCAGCCAAACAAACGTGTAAGAATTGTACCTGAACTCCCCTCTCATCTGGAGGTTGAGCATTTTTTGTCTCTATCTCTGTAATGTGTCTGTTTCTATGTATTTGTAGATGTATTTACGTACAAAATAGGGACCACAATGGAAATAGGTCCCCGACTTCATTGTGCAATACTCAAAAAAAAAACATGTTTTACTGACAAATAAGGTCAATCAATCAATCAATCCAAACTGTGCAACAGCCAATTGATGAATGGAAAGAGACATCTGAAACAAAACACCAAAAAGTTTAATGACATTCAGAGATTGTTAAGCAAAGCCTTCGATACTTGGTGAGTCTACAAGGTAGGGAGGGATGTATTTTCTGTTTGTCGAGGTTGCCATAGTCTAGTTATTGTGGTGTTGAAACTGAAAACCGTGATAATGAAGTGCCCGAAGTCGGTAAGCTTTGTTTATTGGTTGTGTGGTGCATTGGCACATAAACTTGTCAGTGGAAAATCCATTGCATATATTTTATATAATAATAAATACAGCATCAAAATGTTGAAAATCTGATTACCACTAGCTGATCATTGTTTGCAGCTGGCTCTGATCGTAGTGTAATGAAACAGGCAGGGAGAGTGAGCACATCTGCAGTGGTCGGTGAACCCTCAACCTTCGGGCCCATAGCCCTGCGTGGCATCGACTGTGCCACAAAAGCAAGCTAAAGTGGCAAAGTCAATATCCACATTTATAAACACAGTTCTTGTTATTTGTGGGTGTAAACATTATTTTGAGTAAATTCTGTACGGGAGGAGAGAGTTCAGTCTATTTTACAGTAGAACAGGAGGGTCATTTGAAAATATTTTTTACTTTGGGGAAGTTCACAGCAACCCCCAATAAATGTATATCTGTCCCTTAGATAACCAACCAGGTTGTTGGTGGGAAAATCTAACAGGAAGTGTAGCATGATTTAGTTTTCTCCAGCCTATCAGATAGGTCTGTGAGTATAGACTTGCCATTTTTGCATTTCATGGGCAGAGGACAACTGCACCAGACGTGTAAGAGCTACTCACCAAGATGATCAAAATTGGAGTGATTGTGGTACTTCTCAGTTTGATGTGTAAGTGAAAATCCAACCTTAACCTATTTTTCAATAATTAATGGCTTAATTCCAAGACCCTAGTTTTGGACTAAAACTATTCATAATGGAGATTGTGAAAAGCATTCTACATGGAGATTGTCTAGTATGTGTCTGGGAAAGCAGTCACTTATCATGTATTTCTAATATGTAGTTCATTAAACTAATCTGAAATGTTAAAGGAAACATGGTGCATATGGATAAAACGGTGGACATGTTTCACCTCAAACACAATTGAAGGTGTAAATGCATTGCATTATCACTTTATAACGTAGGCAATAGTTGTATTTTAATTGGCACGGTTATAAAATGTGTTTTTACAGATGTGACACAATGCAATGATGTTCAGTATCAAACTCAAGTTCGGGAGGTTCATCCTGGGGACCCAGTGACACTATACTGTGTTTTTTCAAAGGAAGATCTCAATATGTTCTGGTACAAACAAATGGTGGGGCAAAAGCCTCAAACTATTGTAACAATGACAAAATATGATATGCCTGTATGGCACAAGGACTTTAACCATTCACGTGTCAATGTGGAGAAGGCTGATGCTGATGGGATGTATCGACTTGCTATTACAAACACGGACCCAACAGATGAAGCCGTTTACTATTGTGCAGTGAGAACAGCCTATGAAGTCAACTTTATCAATGGGACTCTTTTACTATTAAAAGGTAATCATAGTGCCTAAATACTATTAACATTAGTACATTTACATGTTATTCACACAGCTCGCATCGTACCCACTGTGATGTAGATTTTTTTAAATGCCAGTAGTAGCATACACATATGTGTTATTACAAAAGAAAAACCCTCATTAATGTATACAATTAGCTGACAAAACTGAACTCTTCGAATCTTTGTGAAGCATGTGATACATTAGAGAATCAAAACATGTATCCCATTTAGGTAAGAATCACCAGAGGTCACACTACCATACCGTGGTGCAGAGGCCAGTGTCTGACCCAGTCCATCCAGGACACTCTGTGACTCTGCTGTGTACAGTACTCTCTGAGACCTGTACAGGAGAACGCAGTGTGTACTGGTTCAGAGCCAGATCAGGACAATCCCATCCAGGAGTCATTTACACTTCTGCGAACAAGAGTGATGAGTGTAAGAAGAGCCCAGAGACTCCCTCTCCTACACAGAGCTGTGTCTACAGCCTCTCCAAGAACAACCTCAGTCTCTCTGATGCTGGGACTTACTACTGTGCTGTGGCCACATGTGGGGAGATCCTGTTTGGCAATGGAACAATCCTGAATATTAGTAGGTAGTATATATGTATATATCTAAAATCTAAAACATTCTTAACTGAAGCCATGATTAAAGGTTGAATAGTATCAGTTATTGTGGTTTTACACTTAAAAAAGCATCTATATAACTGTATTTCACATAAGTATGAACTATGATTTTGTTTTACATTTCTAGAAAAAGCAACAGATCCTGTAATCATTGCTCTGGGAGTGACCTCGGCCGTCTGTGTGATTGGGATCATTATCCTCATCTGCACCAGACATACTAGACCAGTTTGTGAACATTGTAAAGGTCAACTATTTAACTTTGCAAAGTGTTATTTAAGATTATCTAAAACGGTTTTGCAAATTTCCCTTTGAAAGTCTAGTAATTTTGATGCTTTGTTTTTATTAATGGAAACAGTGGGTGCTTCTCAGCATATCGGACATGACAACTCAACTAGAGAATCAAGCAGCAAGGTAAACACAGCAAAGTTGTCTAAACAATATTGTCCAGAAATGTAACATGGCATTACTTTTCTCACCTTATTATTTTAAAACAACATATCCTGTTAGGGTTTAATATTGTATAATAGTTTGATGAAAATATGACTATTCACAGGATCAAGATGCAGATACCCTGAATTATGCTGCATTGCATTTCTCTGAGAGGAAAACTAAAAGAGGAAGAACGAAAAGAGAGACACCACAGGAGAGTGTGTACTCTGATGTCAGGTGTTCAGACTGGGACTGAACGGCAGTGCAGAGGAATACATTTGTCAAAAATATTTTTTTTAATTGCTATTATATACTTTATCAAGACAAAAAGCAACACTCTTTTTGTATCATAGAGCTTCAGGGTTTTTCTCATCTCTGCAACCAAGAACCAAATCTCATGTCTAGACTAATGTGAGTAGCAGAATCAAGACAGTCTCTTTCCTGTACTTTATTGTTCATGTTTTCACTTAATTCACGAATTGATCCCAATTGTTGTGGTAATGTTTAAATTAACCTTGTGATATTTACCACAGCATTTCTTGAGTTCAAATTTGAATTTATGAATCTGTTGATGTAAAGTATATTTTGCTTTATTACATTACAAAATGTACCATTGCACATTAAAACACATTTCACCAGAAAATATTGTTTCCATGTGAACCCAGTGCA
This sequence comes from Oncorhynchus kisutch, assembly GCF_002021735.2. Classification (NCBI taxonomy): domain Eukaryota; kingdom Metazoa; phylum Chordata; class Actinopteri; order Salmoniformes; family Salmonidae; genus Oncorhynchus; species Oncorhynchus kisutch. Next base: position 28,733 of record NW_022263567.1, on the reverse strand, counting down.
GTCTCTCAAAGTTATATTAACAATGTCATAATGAAATCATGACAAACCACCATACCGCTTCCCGGTGGTGATCTGGGCACCCTTTCCAACCATGTACATACTGTATGTCCACATGGTACCGTCTCCATTCAAGGAATTGACAACACCCCCTCTTACAATTCCTACAAGATACCCACACTGCAGTTTCACTTATACCCTGTTCACACTGCTAAACTGAGCTTTACTGCACTGCCCTGGTTGTCTGGCAAGCATAAAGATGTAGGATCTTAATTTGATCACACTGTTACATGATCAAATTGTATTTTTCACATGCTTTGTAAACAACAGGTGTAGACTAACAGTGAAATGCTTACTTAAATAGAAAGATAACACGAGGAATAAATACACAACTAGTAAGATTAACTTGGCTATATACACAGGGTACCAGTACAGAGTCATTGTGAGGGGGTACGAGGTAACTGAGGTAGATATGTACGTTTAGGTAGGGTAAAGTGACTAGGCAACAAGCTAGATAATTAACAGTATCATTAGCATATGTGAGTCAAAAGACTTAGTGCAAACAGGATCAATACAGATAGTCTGGTGTCATGAACCAGCTCGAAGCCCGTAACAAAAGGGAGACAGAGTGGAGATAAGGAATAACAAAATATATTCATTAACTAAGGTAACCTAAATGCAATTAACTTCTTACAGCTCCCCCCTACTTTGTGCAATTTCCGCCTGAAGACATACCCAAATCTAACAGCCTGTAGCTCAGGCACAGAACCAAGGATATGCATATTCTTGGTACCACTTGAAAGACTCTGAAGTTTGTGTACATGTGAATTGAATGTAGGAGATTATAACACAATAGATCTGGTATAGATAAAACAACATCTTTAAAATGAACCAGATAAAACAAACATTCAGATAGGATGATGGGGACAATTTCAGTGAACAATATAAGAGGGCAACAGTACTTGTGCAAAGTTTCAGAATGATAACTTCCAAAATGAGCGTGCTACATGACATTTATCATGAAGTCACTCAGGTGTCCCACACAAGTAGCCCAAATGTACCCAAGTGGCCAAATCGGTGAAGGTATACATTTTGAAACAAATAACTATATACAAAATAACAAAATGGTATTCTAACACACACCCCCAAATAAATGGAGAAAAAAAATAGCCCCAGCCTAAAACCCCAAACAGCAAGCAATGCAGGTGTAGAAGCACGGTGGCTAGGAAAAAATCCCTAGAATGGCAAAAACCTAGGAAGAAACCTAGAGAAGAACCAGGCTATGAGGGGTGGCCAGTCCTCTTCTGGCTGTGCCGGGTGGAGATGACAGTGGTTGTAGAGGGTGCAACAGCACAGCACTATAAGAGTAAAAATGAACAGTTTAGGGTTCCATAGCCGCAGGCAGAACAGTTGAAAATGGAACAGCGGCAAGGCCAGGTGGACTGGGGACAGCAAGGAGACATCGTGCCAGGTAGTCCTGACGCATGGTCCTAGGGCTCAGGTCCTCTGAGAGAGAGAAAGAGAGAATTAGAAAGAGCATACTTAAATTCACACAGGACACCGGATGAGACTCCCATTCGGAGTCAGTGTCACTGTGAAAGAAAATGTTCAGTTAGAATAGTTTCACATATGAGCCCTGTATCAACAGGTATAATAAACAGATACAGTGCCTTGCGACCTTTTGCCACATTTCAGGCTTCAAACATAAAGATATAAAACTGTATTTTTTTGTGAAGAATCAACAACAAGTGGGACACAATCATGAAGTGGAACGACATTTATTGGATATTTCAAACGTTTTTTAACAAATCAAAAACTGAAAAATTGGGCGTGCAAAATTATTCAGCCCCTTTACTTTCAGTGCAGCAAACTCTCTCCAGAAGTTCAGTGAGGATCTCTGAATGATCCAATGTTGACCTAAATGACTAATGATGATAAATACAATCCACCTGTGTGTAATCAAGTCTCCGTATAAATGCACCTGCACTGTGATAGTCTCAGAGGTCCGTTAAATGCGCAGAGAGCATCATGAAGAACAAGGAACACACCAGGCAGGTCCGAGATACTGTTGTGAAGAAGTTTAAAGCCGGATTTGGATACAAAAAGATTTACCAAGCTTTAAACATCCCAAGGAGCACTGTGCAAGCGATAATATTGAAATGGAAGGAGTATCAGACCACTGCAAATCTACCAAGACCTGGCCGTCCCTCTAAACTTTCAGCTCATACAAGGAGAAGGACAACAATCAGGACAACAATCAGTCGTATATTGCACAAATCTGGCCTTTATGGAAGAGTGGCAAGAAGAAAGCCATTTCTTAAAGATATCCATAAAAAGTGTCGTTTAAAGTTTGCCACAAGCCACCTGGGAGACACACCAAACATGTGGAAGAAGGTGCTCTGGTCAGATGAAACCAAAATTGAACTTTTTGGCAACAATACAAAACATTATGTTTGGCGTAAAAGCAACACAGCTCATCACCCTGAACACACCATCCCCACTGTCAAACATGGTGGTGGCAGCATCATGGTTTGGGCCTGCTTTTCTTCAGCAGGGACAGGGAAGATGGTTAAAATTGATGGGAAGATGGATGGAGCCAAATACAGGACCATTCTGGAAGAAAACCTGATGGAGTCTGCAAAAGACCTGAGACTGGGACGGAGATTTGTCTTCCAACAAGACAATGATCCAAAACATAAAGCAAAATCTACAATGGAATGGTTCAAAAATAAACATATCCAGGTGTTAGAATGGCCAAGTCAAAGTCCAGACCCGAATCCAATCGAGAATCTGTGGAAAGAACTGAAAACTGCTGTTCACAAATGCTCTCCATCCAACCTCACTGAGCTCGAGCTGTTTTGCAAGGAGGAATGGGAAAACATTTCAGTCTCTCGATGTGCAAAACTGATAGAGACACACCCCAAGCGACTTACAGCTGTAATCGCAGCAAAAGGTGGCGCTACAAAGTATTAACTTAAGGGGGCTGAATAATTTTGCACGCCCAATTTTTCAGTTTTTGATTTGTTAAAAAAGTTTGAAATATCCAATAAATGTCGTTCCACTTCATGATTGTGTCCCACTTGTTGTTGATTCTTCACCAAAAAATTAAGTTTTATATCTTTATGTTTGAAGCCTGAAATGTGGTAAAAGGTCGCAAAGTTCAAGGGGCCGAATACTTTCGCAAGGCACTGTATATAGAGAGTTGAAGGTTGAAGGTTGAATATATTATTATATTATTATTACCTGCTAGATCTACTGTGTCTTTTATATTATGACATTTCAGCTAGATCTACTGTCTCTATTATATTATGACAGACCAGGTAGATCTACTGTCTTTATTATATTACAACAGACCAGCTGTATCTACTGTCTCCATTTCACTTTGGCCATTGATGTGGTCCTGCCCTCTCCTCAACAGCCTCAAATAGGCTATTTCATGTGGTTTGGGGTGGGGCGGCAGACACGCGCATCTCACATTGCATGACATTACATGTTTATATATTGCTTCTAAAATTTGAAAAAAATCACTAATCATATTTTATATTATTAATTTCAAACAAGGGCATTAGCATGATAAGGACTTACCAGTCCAAAACGATGTCCTCTCCCGTTCAAAAAATATTCCTCCGCAATCGCTAAATGAAGCATCCTACAAAATAACATGGGTAACTATTTTCACACATTCAATAATTGCAAAGACCCTCAGTCCTCTATCAAATCAAATCTATTTATATAGCCCCAGCCTAAAACCCCAAACAGCAAGCAATGCAGGTGTAGAAGCACGGTGGCTAGGAAAAAATCCCTAGAATGGCAAAAACCTAGGAAGAAACCTAGAGAAGAACCAGGCTATGAGGGGTGGCCAGTCCTCTTCTGGCTGTGCCGGGTGGAGATGACAGTGGTTGTAGAGGGTGCAACAGCACAGCACTATAAGAGTAAAAATGAACAGTTTAGGGTTCCATAGCCGCAGGCAGAACAGTTGAAAATGGAACAGCGGCAAGGCCAGGTGGACTGGGGACAGCAAGGAGACATCGTGCCAGGTAGTCCTGACGCATGGTCCTAGGGCTCAGGTCCTCTGAGAGAGAGAAAGAGAGAATTAGAAAGAGCATACTTAAATTCACACAGGACACCGGATGAGACTCCCATTCGGAGTCAGTGTCACTGTGAAAGAAAATGTTCAGTTAGAATAGTTTCACATATGAGCCCTGTATCAACAGGTATAATAAACAGATACAGTGCCTTGCGACCTTTTGCCACATTTCAGGCTTCAAACATAAAGATATAAAACTGTATTTTTTTGTGAAGAATCAACAACAAGTGGGACACAATCATGAAGTGGAACGACATTTATTGGATATTTCAAACGTTTTTTAACAAATCAAAAACTGAAAAATTGGGCGTGCAAAATTATTCAGCCCCTTTACTTTCAGTGCAGCAAACTCTCTCCAGAAGTTCAGTGAGGATCTCTGAATGATCCAATGTTGACCTAAATGACTAATGATGATAAATACAATCCACCTGTGTGTAATCAAGTCTCCGTATAAATGCACCTGCACTGTGATAGTCTCAGAGGTCCGTTAAATGCGCAGAGAGCATCATGAAGAACAAGGAACACACCAGGCAGGTCCGAGATACTGTTGTGAAGAAGTTTAAAGCCGGATTTGGATACAAAAAGATTTACCAAGCTTTAAACATCCCAAGGAGCACTGTGCAAGCGATAATATTGAAATGGAAGGAGTATCAGACCACTGCAAATCTACCAAGACCTGGCCGTCCCTCTAAACTTTCAGCTCATACAAGGAGAAGACTGATCAGAGATGCAGCCAAGAGGCCCATGATCACTCTGGATGAACTGCAGAGATCTACAGCTGAGGTGGGAGACTCTGTCCATAGGACAACAATCAGTCGTATATTGCACAAATCTGGCCTTTATGGAAGAGTGGCAAGAAGAAAGCCATTTCTTAAAGATATCCATAAAAAGTGTCGTTTAAAGTTTGCCACAAGCCACCTGGGAGACACACCAAACATGTGGAAGAAGGTGCTCTGGTCAGATGAAACCAAAATTGAACTTTTTGGCAACAATACAAAACATTATGTTTGGCGTAAAAGCAACACAGCTCATCACCCTGAACACACCATCCCCACTGTCAAACATGGTGGTGGCAGCATCATGGTTTGGGCCTGCTTTTCTTCAGCAGGGACAGGGAAGATGGTTAAAATTGATGGGAAGATGGATGGAGCCAAATACAGGACCATTCTGGAAGAAAACCTGATGGAGTCTGCAAAAGACCTGAGACTGGGACGGAGATTTGTCTTCCAACAAGACAATGATCCAAAACATAAAGCAAAATCTACAATGGAATGGTTCAAAAATAAACATATCCAGGTGTTAGAATGGCCAAGTCAAAGTCCAGACCCGAATCCAATCGAGAATCTGTGGAAAGAACTGAAAACTGCTGTTCACAAATGCTCTCCATCCAACCTCACTGAGCTCGAGCTGTTTTGCAAGGAGGAATGGGAAAACATTTCAGTCTCTCGATGTGCAAAACTGATAGAGACACACCCCAAGCGACTTACAGCTGTAATCGCAGCAAAAGGTGGCGCTACAAAGTATTAACTTAAGGGGGCTGAATAATTTTGCACGCCCAATTTTTCAGTTTTTGATTTGTTAAAAAAGTTTGAAATATCCAATAAATGTCGTTCCACTTCATGATTGTGTCCCACTTGTTGTTGATTCTTCACCAAAAAATTAAGTTTTATATCTTTATGTTTGAAGCCTGAAATGTGGTAAAAGGTCGCAAAGTTCAAGGGGCCGAATACTTTCGCAAGGCACTGTATATAGAGAGTTGAAGGTTGAAGGTTGAATATATTATTATATTATTATTACCTGCTAGATCTACTGTGTCTTTTATATTATGACATTTCAGCTAGATCTACTGTCTCTATTATATTATGACAGACCAGGTAGATCTACTGTCTTTATTATATTACAACAGACCAGCTGTATCTACTGTCTCCATTTCACTTTGGCCATTGATGTGGTCCTGCCCTCTCCTCAACAGCCTCAAATAGGCTATTTCATGTGGTTTGGGGTGGGGCGGCAGACACGCGCATCTCACATTGCATGACATTACATGTTTATATATTGCTTCTAAAATTTGAAAAAAATCACTAATCATATTTTATATTATTAATTTCAAACAAGGGCATTAGCATGATAAGGACTTACCAGTCCAAAACGATGTCCTCTCCCGTTCAAAAAATATTCCTCCGCAATCGCTAAATGAAGCATCCTACAAGAATATCTGTCTCACCTTCCCAATCATTTTTTTCTAAAATTCTGTGTACATCTGTATATCTAGACTTAGATTTAGCTTTCCCTGACTTAGTCGCCATAATGATTGATATATAAACAGCTGAATCTGCGCGTTTACCAAACAATGCAGTGCGTAATATGTGCTTCTCCTTCCGGTATGAAACTTCAATAGGGAATGACTCACTTTACGCCGGAGCTTATTACATGGGTTGGTCTTGCAACACATAAACATGGCGTATTGCCGTTTAGCTCAGCTCATTGGCTATCTACCCAGCTAGATTTCAAGACGATCAGTGGTCATTGGGTTAAAAGACAGTCAATCAATGAAACAGCAGGCAAATCATTGGTGCACAATGATGTCATGACTTGTTGTCTTCAAATCGGTTTCTTTCAGTCAATACGTCCCGCGAAATGGCCCATCAGGTTTGATTGTGTTACAAACAAACCAGTTGATTGCAGTGAATCCAAACATGACTGGAAAAGTCACATTCTGTGTGGGTTATTTACCTGGAATGTGTCGTCGAAAATGGAATGAGACGGAATTCACAACACAAGCGGTTCACAGCCAACCTCATCCTCAGACCTCAGCAACCTATGTGCACAGGAAGTAACTTTTAAGAGGAAAGAAGAAAACAAGACCAGGAGGGAACAGACAGGAAAGAGACAAGAAAGAGAGAACATGACAATACCAAACAATGGTCAGTCACGTAAACATTCAGGAACAGGGCGCACGAGAGAGTGCATCAGCAATCACATTATCATCCCCCCGGAAGTGCCGCACATCGAGATGGAATGATTGTAAAAATAAACACCATCTCATTATCCTCTGATTAGGACACATCATGGACCTCAAAAAGGTGAGAGGGTTATGGTTGGTGTAGACCACAATAGGTACTACTCCCGACCAGACATACATGTCAAAGTTTTGTAGCGCCCAAATGAGTGCTAGGGCTTCTTTTTCATTGACCGAATAGTTCAACTGATAATGGTTAAACTTTTTGGAAAAGAAAGTAACAGGCCTCTCAACCCCAGACACATCTGCTTGCAGCAAAACTGCACCTGCCACGACATGACCAGCATCCACCTGCAAGGTAAATGACAAATCCACGCAAGGAGCAGCCAACACCGGAGTTGAGGTAAGCAACCTCTTTGCATCTTCAAAAGCCTGTTGACAACGAGTAGACCATACGTAAACAGCCTTAGCTTTCAGCATCTGTCAAGGGATCGACCACAGTAGAGGATTTTTTACAAAAACTATGGTAATAACCAATCATGCCCAAGAAACGCACCAGTTCCTTTTTAGTAGTTGGTGGTGGAAAATCATCAATAGCCACCACTTTAGCCAGAACAGGATGCACTTCACCCTGCCCAAAAACCTACGTAACAGTCGCCTGAGCAAACTCACATTTAACCAGATTGATCGTGAGGCGACCCGCAGCCAGACGTTCGAACAAGGCTTGAATACGGGACAGATGTTCCCCCTAAGTATCTGCATATATCACTGCATCGTCCAGATAAACAGCGCACCCGGCCAGACCGGCGACAACCCTGTTCATGAGTCGCTGAAAAGTGGCAGGTGCATTACGCAGACCGAAACTCATAACCGAATACGAGTACAGACCAGAGGGTGTAATAAAGGCAGAGATTTCACATGCCCTACTCGTCAGTGGCACCTGCCAATAGCCTTTTAACAGGTCAAATTTGCTCACAAACTTAGTTGCGCCGACTTGATCAACGCAGTCCTCCATCCAAGGAAGAGGAAATTAATCTGGTTTAGTGACACTGTTTACCTTACGGTAGTCCGTACAAAATATGTTTGTTCCATCCGGTTTACTGACGAAGATACAGGGAGAAGCCCAACTGGAGAAAGAAGGCTCTGCTATCTTACTCTCCAGCATGTACCTGACCTCAGCATCCAGACAAAGCAGTTTCTCTGAAGAAACTCTATAGAACCGCTGACGAATGGAGTCAGCATCTCCAATGTCAATATCATGTTCTATTAAGTTTGTACGTGTAGGTGTATTAGAAAACAAACCTGGAAATCTCAGAATCAGACCAACTATCTCTTTCCGCCCATCAAAAGGTAGATGAGTGAGAAGGCTGTCTAAAATATCCAGTGTCTCAGAATTTTTCAATCTACACTGCAGTATGCAATTGTCGGGACCAGGAACATCTTCCTCCTCATGCACAGATCTAGCATGACAAGAACGGTACCAGTCAAAATAACAGGTTACCGTCCTCTGTAGACTCCCACTGTTCAGTTTCAGAGGAACGTGCATAATAGGGTTTTAACAAATTTACATGGTACAGTTGGTGTGCTTTCCTCCGTTCTGGAGTGGCAACTAGATAATTTTGCTCAGTGTACTGCCGCACCACTGTATATGGACCTTGAAACTTGGCTTGAAAAGGAGAACAAACAATTGGCAGCAGAGCAAGAACCTAGTCACCCGGACTAAAGAGACGAGGCTCAGTTCGGCGATCAAATATGCCCTTCATCCTCTCCTGTGAAGATGATAGCTTCTCTTTAGCCATTTCACCAGCGGCGTACAAGCGTCGCCGGAAATCACACACATACGATAACAGGGACTGAGGAGGCTCGGGAGACTTCCAGTCATCTTGGAGAACAGATAGAATCCCACGCACCCTATGTCCAAAAACAAGAACATTTGGACTGAACCCCGTACTCTCCTGTGAAACCTCCCTAGCGGCTAACAGTAACCAAGGCAACCCCTCCTCCCAATCCGTATCCACAATAAGCTCTCAACAAAGACTTAAGTGTTTGATGGAAACGTTCCAGTTGTCCTTGACTTTGCGCATGATAGGCGCTAGACAAATTGTGTTTAATATGGAGCTGGTACAACAACCTAATCACCTCCCCCAGAAAACAACTACCATGAGACACCCACTTTCTCATCAGGACATCCTCTTGGAGAAAATAGCCATGGGCGACATCTCCCAACTGTTCCACAGGCACAATTTGGTCACACAACTCTTCTAATGTGGGATCAGTCCGTTGCACATTGATTAGATCTGAGCGGGTTACAGATAACGGGATAACAGGGAAAGTAGTGACATACTTGCGTTATTCTCATTAGTCGGCGCAGTGACCAGTTCTCCACGGCTCATAGAACGCATCACTGCACACGCAGAGAACACCTCTGGGAAACTCTGTACACTCATCAGGATTCCCAACAAATGACGGCTTAGTGGAAACCACTAGAGATGGAAACACGACAGGCCACACACGCTCACCAGCCAAGTTATTCCCAAGGATAACGTCGATACCCTCAATAGGCAATGAAGGACACACCTCCACAACAACATCACCTTTCACCAGTCCACAATCCAACATCAGTTTATGCAATGGAACTGACAGAGTGTTCAAACCTATTCCGCTAATTAGAACACTATTCCCCAAATCAGTCTCAGCAGAAAAGGGTAACACAGACTCCAACACAAACGATTCAGAGGCACCTGTGTCTCTCAAGATCTTCACTGGCACTAGGTCCTTACTTCCTAACATAGACACAAAACCCTCCGTAATGAAAGGTAAATAGTCTGGGCCAATATGGACTTTCACATGCCCCTGGGCCTGAGACAATGTGTGAACTGATGTGGAACAGATGCAGCTAACACTGTAGGCTTAGATTTAACATAAGCACACGTACTGAATTTACCCTTTGCCCTGAGAACCGGACATTCGTTTTTCCAATGACCTGAACCTTGAGTAGTGACACTCTTGACCAAAGTCAGCTTTACCACGGGAGTCAGGCTCAACCCTAATTGAATGGAACTCTGCCCGTGAACCAAAGTATCTCGGTGAGCGAGGCCCAAATCTCTCCGAACGTCCCCACTCACTCCGAATACGAGGATCTGCAAAGACACTTTTGTGAGTCAAAACATATTCGTCTGCCAAAACCGCAGCTTCAGCGACAGTCTTTACTTTTCGTTTGTTAATGTACGTGGCAATACAATCAGGGATTGTGTCATTAAATTTCTCTAACATAATCAGATCACACAGTTGGAAAGTCATAACACCAGCAATTAAACTGTAAAGATAATTCTCACACAAACTCAACTTGAGTCTGTTTATCATCCCTTTTTAAAGTTCAAAATCGTTGGCGGTAAGCCTCAGGAACCAATTCGTAAATCTGTAACACAGCTGTTTTAACCTTATCATAACTGGCACTGTCGGGTACACTAAGAGCTGAATATGATTTCTGCGCTTTACCAGTCAGCACACACTGCAACATTAAAGTGCCGTCAGAATCAGGCCAACTCCTAGCATCAGCAACATGCTCAAACAATGAAAATAATGTATCAGGGTCCTTTTCATTAAATTGAGGCAACAACCGTAAGTTCCCAACCATATCAAATGTGTCTGGTGCACGACCAAAAGATGAACTGGGTCACCTTCCCAGAACTAACTCCCCCCCTGAGATCTTTCCTTCCGTAACCAACTCTATCCACTCTTGTTGCAGCTTGATTTTAGCACGCTCCATATCTTGTTTCAATGCCAATTCCTTTTCATATTTTACATGATCATGCTCTAGCTTCTCATGATCATGCTCTAGCTTCTCATGATCATGCTCTAGCTTCTCATGATCATGCTCTAGCTGTAACAGAAGCAGTTCTTTCTGCTGTTCAAAAAGACTACTAGGACTAACCGATGGCATGGCCATTGTAACGTTACGGGGAGACGGTGAGACCTCAGCAGAGGCTGCCCCAGTGGTAACTTCAAGAATACCACTCTCCATCAGATTGGCCTTCAATATCAACCTAAATAGCAAACATGGAGAGAGTCTTCCCAATGAATCTGGAAGAGGTCTATTTATCCTGGGACACAGGTGTTTCCCATGAAGCTGACGACCCTCCCCACTCCGCCCACCAGTATCCTAATAAGGAAACAAGAACAAAGAGAGAGTACAGCAGACAGAGTGGGAGGGTCGTCACACTGGGTAAACTATTTTGCACTCTTACGGCTTGGGGGTAGAGTTGATAGACTTGGCCAGGTCGATGAAGATGGCTGCACAGTACTGGCTTTTATCAATGGTGGTTATGATATCGTTTAGTACCTTGAGCATGGCTGAGGTGCACCTGTGCACCAGCTCGGAAAACGGATTGCACAGCGGAGAAGGTACGTTGGGATTCGAAATGGTCAGTTATCTGTTTATTAACTTGGCTTTCGAAGACTTTAGAAAGGCAGGGCAGGATGGATATAGGTCTAACAGTTTGGGTCTAGAGTATCACCGCCTTCGAAGAGGTGGATGACCGCGGCAGCTTTCCAATCTTTAGGGATCTCGGACGATACGAAAGAGAGGTTGAACAGACTGGTAATAGGGGGTGCAACAATGGCAGCGGATCATTTTAGAAAGAGAGGGTCCAGATTGTCTAGCCCAGCTGATTTGTACGAGTCCAGGTTTTGCTGCTCTTTCAGAAACATCTGCTATCTGAATTTGAAGTAGAAGCTCGGAGGCTTGGGCAAGTAGCTGCGAGGGGTGCGGAGCTGTTGACCAGGGTTGGGGTAGCCTTGCAGTCGGATGCTAAGCAGTTGCCATACCAAGCAGTGATGCAGCCAGTCAAGATGTTCTCAATGGTGCAGCTGTAGAACATTATGAAGATCTGAGGGCCCATGACAAATCTTTTCAGTCTCCTGCTAAGTAAGAGACGTTGTCTCTTACGTTTGTATTTCCATTTCTATTTATTAGGGATCCCCATAAGCTGCAGCCAAGGCAGCAGCTACACTTCCTGGGGTCCAAACACACCAAAGCACCCACATTACATATAAAACAAAAGATGAAACAGTGAACTATGTTTGTACTAAGTGAGCTAAAGATTAAACAGTACATCATATAACATCCCTACACCACCACATATCCACAGCCAAAATGTTCAATTCCACCATACAACATTATCACAATGTGTGAGTATGGATGTGTCTGTACCTTTGTGTGTGTCTCTTCACAGTCGACATTGTTCCATAAGGTGTATTTTTACCTGTTTTTTTTTATTCTGATTCTACTGCTTGCATCAGTTACCTGATGTGGAATAGAGTTCCATGTAGTCATGGATCTATGTAGTACTGTGGGCCTCCCATAGTCTGTTCTGGACTTGGGGACTGTGAAGAGACCTCTGGTGGCATGTCTTGTGGGATATGCATGAGTGTCCGAGCTGTGTGGTAGTATTTTAAACAGACAGCTTGGTACATTCCGCTTGTCAACATCACTTAGAAAAACAAGTAATGATGTAACATATACAGTTGGCATTGCTGCTATGATTGTAGTTGTCCTTGATGTCCTTTGCTCATTTTTCTTTTTTGAATTGTTGTTTGCTGTTTTCTTCTGTCTTTTTCTTATTTCTCTTTAGTTCACCCTCACCAGCTGGGGTTGGCCCGTCAGGAAGTCCAGGATCCAGTTGCAAAGGGAGGTGTTCAGTCCTAGGGTGTCAACCATGGCTCTCCACCTCCCTCTTTTCTCTGCGAGGCCTTTTGCCTCTTGTCAGGTGAGACATGTTTTATTCAGTTCCTGTAGAGTGGAGCATCTCTAGTTGGTTTTTGGTCTGTTTATTTCATAGCCCAGCACTTGTCTTGTTATGTGTATTATGTCTTTCCTGAGTGATCCTGAGTGATCTCCATTTTCTTCTCCTCAGACTGATGATGACCTCTTTCTTCTTCATTCACAGCTCTTGGTTTGTTATGTTGTTGGGCCACTATATCCTCAGTGTATACTGCACCATTGTAAGTTATTGATAAATATTCTGAGTGAAGCCCTTTTATATAATAATTTAATTGTGGCCTTGATCTTTCCTTACCTCGTTTTAAAGCCGCTAAAGCAGCTATTCCTTGACCATAAAGGCCTGGAGTAGAATAGCACTGTCCTATGCTATCCAGTTTGTCGGGTAGGATCTCTGTAACACGTGTACCATTGCTGTACTTACACTCTACCTGTCTATGTAACCACCAGGTTAATACATAGGTATCGTTGGAAGACAATTACTTTTAACTAGGTGTAATTTCTAACAAAAGATAATATTAGAGTTGATGTTTATTTATTTACCTTTATTTAACCAGGTAGGCAAGTTGAGAACAAGTTCTCATTTACAATTGCGACCTGGCCAAGATAAAGCAAAGCAGTTCGACAGATAAAACGACACAGAGTTACACATGAAGTAAAAACAAACATACAGTCAATAATGCAGTATAAACAAGTCTATATACAATGTGAGCAAATGAGGTGAGAAGGGAGGTAAAGGCAAAAAAGGCCATGATGGCAAAGTAAATACAATATAGCAAGTAAAATACTGGAATGGTAGTTTTGCAATGGAAGAATGTGCAAAGTAGAAATAAAAATAATGGGGTGCAAAGGAGCAAAATAAATAAATACATTAAAATTAAATACAGTTGGGAAAGAGGTAGTTGTTTGGGCTAAATTATAGGTGGGCTATGTACAGGTGCAGTAATCTGTGAGCTGCTCTGACAGTTGGTGCTTAAAGCTAGTGAGGGAGATAAGTGTTTCCAGTTTCAGAGATTTTTGTAGTTCGTTCCAGTCATTGGCAGCAGAGAACTGGAAGGAGAGGCGGCCAAAGAAAGAATTGGTTTTGGGGGTGACTAGAGAGATATACCTGCTGGAGCGTGTGCTACAGGTGGGAGATGCTATGGTGACCAGCGAGCTGAGATAAGGGGGGACTTTACCTAGCAGGGTCTTGTAGATGACATGGAGCCAGTGGGTTTGGCGACGAGTATGAAGCGAGGGCCAGCCAACGAGAGCGTACAGGTCGCAATGGTGGGTAGTATATGGGGCTTTGGTGATAAAACGGATTGCACTGTGATAGACTGCATCCAATTTGTTGAGTAGGGTATTGGAGGCTATTTTGTAAATGACATCGCCAAAGTCGAGGATTGGTAGGATGGTCAGTTTTACAAGGGTATGTTTGGCAGCATGAGTGAAGGATGCTTTGTTGCGAAATAGGAAGCCAATTCTAGATTTAACTTTGGATTGGAGATGTTTGATATGGGTCTGGAAGGAGAGTTTACAGTCTAACCAGACACCTAAGTATTTGTAGTTGTCTACGTATTCTAAGTCAGAGCCGTCCAGAGTAGTGATGTTGGACAGGCGGGTAGGTGCAGGTAGTGATCGGTTGAAGAGCATGCATTTAGTTTTACTTGTATTTAAGAGCAATTGGAGGCCACGGAAGGAGAGTTGTATGGCATTGAAGCTTGCCTGGAGGGTTGTTAACACAGTGTCCAAAGAAGGGCCGGAAGTATACAGAATGGTGTCGTCTGCGTAGAGGTGGATCAGGGACTCACCAGCAGCAAGAGCGACCTCATTGATGTATACAGAGAAGAGAGTCGGTCCAAGAATTGAACCCTGTGGCACCCCCATAGAGACTGCCAGAGGTCCGGACAGCAGACCCTCCGATTTGACACACTGAACTCTATCAGAGAAGTAGTTGGTGAACCAGGCGAGGCAATCATTTGAGAAACCAAGGCTGTCGAGTCTGCCGATGAGGATATGGTGATTGACAGAGTCGAAAGCCTTGGCCAGATCAATGAATACGGCTGCACAGTAATGTTTCTTATCGATGGCGGTTAAGATATCGTTTAGGACCTTGAGCGTGGCTGAGGTGCACCCATGACCAGCTCTGAAACCGGATTGCATAGCAGAGAATGTATGGTGAGATTCGAAATGGTCGGTAATCTGTTTGTTGACTTGGCATTCGAAGACCTTAGAAAGGCACGGTAGGATAGATATAGGTCTGTAGCAGTTTGGGTCAAGAGTGTCCCCCCCTTTGAAGAGGGGGATGACCGCAGCTGCTTTCCAATCTTTGGGAATCTCAGACGACACGAAAGAGAGGTTGAACAGGCTAGTAATAGGGGTGGCAACAATTTCGGCAGATAATTTTAGAAAGAAAGGGTCCAGATTGTCTAGCCCGGCTGATTTGTAGGGGTCCAGATTTTGCAGCTCTTTCAGAACATCAGCTGAATGGATTTGGGAGAAGGAGAAATGGGGAAGGCTTGGGCGAGTTGCTGTTGGGGGTGCAGTGCTGTTGTCCGGGGTAGGAGTAGCCAGGTGGAAAGCATGGCCAGCCGTAGAAAAATGCTTATTGAAATTCTCAATTATGGTGGATTTATCAGTGGTGACAGTGTTTCCTATCTTCAGTGCAGTGGGCAGCTGGGAGGAGGTGTTCTTATTCTCCATGGACTTTACAGTGTCCCAGAACTTTTTTGAGTTAGTGTTGCAGGAAGCAAATTTCTGCTTGAAAAAGCTAGCCTTGGCTTTTCTAACTGCCTGTGTATAATGATTTCTAGCTTCCCTGAACAGCTGCATATCACGGGGGCTGTTCGATGCTAATGCAGAACGCCATAGGATGTTTTTGTGTTGGTTAAGGGCAGTCAGGTCTGGGGAGAACCAAGGGCTATATCTGTTCCTGGTTCTAAATGTCTTAAATGGGGCATGTTTATTTAAGATGGTTAGGAAGGCATTTTAAAAAAAATATCCAGGCATCCTCTACTGACGGGATGAGATCAATATCCTTCCAGGATACCCCGGCCAGGTCGATTAGAAAGGCCTGCTCGCAGAAGTGTTTCAGGGAGCGTTTTACAGTGATGAGTGGAGGTCGTTTGACCGCTGACCCATTACGGATGCAGGCAATGAGGCAGTGATCGCTGAGATCTTGGTTGAAGACAGCAGAGGTGTATTTAGAGGGGAAGTTGGTTAGGATGATATCTATGAGGGTGCCCGTGTTTAAGGTTTTGGGGAGGTACCTGGTAGGTTCATTGATTATTTGTGTGAGATTGAGGGCATCAAGTTTAGATTGTAGGATGGCTGGGGTGTTAAGCATGTTCCAGTTTAGGTCGCCTAGCAGCACGAACTCTGAAGATAGATGGGGGGCAATCAGTTCACATATGGTGTCCAGAGCACAGCTGGGGGCAGAGGGTGGTCTATAGCAGGCGGCAACGGTGAGAGACTTGTTTTTAGAGAGGTGGATTTTTAAAAGTAGAAGTTCAAATTGTTTGGGTACAGACCTGGATAGTAGGACAGAACTCTGCAGGCTATCTTTGCAGTAGATTGCAACACCGCCCCCTTTGGCAGTTCTATCTTGTCTGAAAATGTTGTAGTTTGGAATTAAAATGTCTGAGTTTTTGGTGGTCTTCCTAAGCCAGGATTCAGACACAGCTAGAACATCCGGGTTGGCAGAGTGTGCTAAAGCAGTGAATAGAACAAACTTAGGGAGGAGGCTTCTAATGTTAACATGCATGAAACCAAGGCTATTACGGTTACAGAAGTCGTCAAAAGAGAGCGCCTGGGGAATAGGAGTGGAGCTAGGCACTGCAGGGCCTGGATTCACCTCTACATCGCCAGAGGAACATAGGAGGAGTAGAATAAGGGTACGGCTAAAAGCTATGAGAATTGGTCGTCTAGAACGTCTGGAACATAGAGTAAAAGGAGGTTTCTGGGGGCGATAAAATAGCATCAAGGTATAATGTACAGACAAATGTATGGTAGGATGTGAATACAGTGGAGGTAAACCTAGGTATTGAGTGATGAAGAGAGAGATATTGTCTCTAGAAACATCGTTGAAACCAGGAGATGTCATTGCATGTGTGGGTGGTGGAACTAATAGGTTGGATAAGGTATAGTGAGCAGGACTAGAGGCTCTACAGTGAAATAAGCCAATAAACACTAACCAGAACAGAAATGGACAAGACATATTGACATTAAGGAGAGGCATGCTTAGTCGAGTGATCAAAAGGGTCCGGTGAGTGGAGAGGTTGGTTGGTGATTTAGACAGCTAGCCAGGGCATCGGTAGCAAGCTAGCATAGGATGGAGGTCTGTTGTTAGCCACCTCCTGCGCTCCGTCAGTAGATTAGTGGGGTTCCGTGTGGTAGAGGGGATCAATCAAAATCACACAACAACAAAAATAAAAACAATAGATATAGTTATAGAGGCCCAAGAAGAAAACATAATAATAATAATAAAAAAATTTAAAAAATTGTCCGATTGTCTATTCAGATAGCAGCCGGTAAGACAGCTAACGGTTAGCAGGCCGCAGATGGGCGTTCAGGTAACGTCGCGACGGAGGAGCCAGCCGAATAACTCCTTCGGGTAGATAACGTCGGCAGTCCAGTTGTGAAGGCCGGGTGGGGCTCCGCGAAGGCAGCAAAACGGGTCCGGATAGGCGACTGCAGCCCAGGTGCGATTGATGGAACTCAGGAGTGATTGACGGAGCTTGCTAGCTCCGGAACAATTGATGTTTGCTCCGGAATCGACGAAGGCCGATAGTCACACGGATAGCAGCTAGCTAGCTGTGAGATCCGGGCATGAATGTCCAGAGAGCAGTCGAAATCCAGGGACATGGAGAGAAAAATTGGTCCGGTATGCTCCGCTCCGAGCCGCGCTGCGCCGTACAGAACTGGCGATAGACTTTCGAGCCAAAGGATAGCCGATGACCACAAACCGTGGTTAGCTGAACACCAACGACTTGCCAGTAAAGGAGCCAACTAGCTTCTGAACTAGCTTCTGGATTAGCTACTGGCTAGTTTCAGGCCAGCCTCCTGGAGTTTCTGGCTAGCTTCTTGGAGGATTACAGATCTGAGGTAAATAATACTTTTTTATAAATATACATTGGTGAGGCGGGTTGCAGGAGAGTGTTTTGAAGATGAGTTGATGGAAAATAAAAATAAAATGTATGTGAAAAAGTTGTAAATATATATATATACAGGACACGACAAGACGAGGACAAAAGACGTCTGAACTGCTATGCCACCTTGGAGATAAATGTTGTGTTGTGCTATCTTGATTATTATATTACCTGTACAATGAGCTCAGAACTTTGATAACTTTTTGTTGGCTATTCCTCGTCACATAACTATCAGCAGTGACTTCCTTTGGCATGATATTATCTGAAAGCTGTACAAATAGCAATGAAGCCTATTTGACATTACCCTCTTGTAAAGCACTTCCGGAAAGAGTTGCAGGTGTCTATATAATCGAAACATTGAAAAGTGACACAACTTTAGCAAATAACAGAATAGTGGCCTAAATGAAAAACTGCAGGGGTTTGGGTAACCAAAAACACTGTTGCTAGTTCGGAAATGTAACAGGAAGTATTGTGTTTTTTACACCAGCCTATCAGGTTGGTCTTTGACTTCAGAACTGCATATTGGTACATACTTATTCCAAGTGTTTATCTGGTCAGAGGACTAACCTGAAGTTGGAGCTACACACCACGATGATCAGAATCTGGGTTGTTGTGGTATTATTTAGTACAATATGTAAGTTTGGTCATTCCTACCTAGACTTGTCTAACCATAATGTGGTTGAGCTTTCGTCAGTCCATCAGGTCTAGTTCTTCTGATTAACCTAAACTCTTTTGCAATTTTAGATGTGACAAAATGCAACAATGTTCAGCGGCATATTCAAGTTCAGGGTGTTCAAATTGGTGACCCAGTGACTCTCTACTGTGTTTTCTCAAATCAAGTGTACAATGAGGGAAACATGTTCTGGTTTAAGCAAATAACAGGGGAAATCCCTCAAGTTGTTGCAGGAATGCATACATTTCAGCCCAGGCCTGAACTGTACAAGGAATTTAACAATTCACAACTCAATGTGGAGAGGGCTGAAGCTGACGGGATATACCGTCTTACAATCCCAAAGATGGAACCAATGGATGAAGCTATTTACTATTGTGCAAGTAGGACAGACTATGAAGTGAATTTGATCCAGAACTTTTTTAGTAATAGAAGGTAATGAGAAGATGTTAATGCCCTTTATTTGTTGTTCAGGGTTCTTATGTCTTCATATGTTTTCTATGTGTCTGTGTGGTTTTAACATTCATGTGCATTTAAGAAGGTTTTGTTTCAGACTGATTCATATGAAACTATAAATGTACCGTTTAGGTAAGAATCACCAGATGTCTGATTACAAGACCGTGGTACAGAGGTCAGTGTCTGACCCATTCCACCCAGGAGTGCACAGGGCTCTCTGAGACCTGTACAGGAGAACACAGTGTATACTGGTTCAGAGCGAGATCAGGAGAATCCCATCCAGGTGCCATTTACACCCCTGGGAACAGGAGTGATGAGTGTGAGAAGAGCTCTGAGACTCCCTCTCTCCGACACAGAGCTGTGTCTACAGCCTCTCCAAGAACAACCTCAGCCCTTCTGATGCTGGGACTTACTACTGTGCTATGGCCACATGTGGTGAGATCCTGTTGGGCAATGGAACAAAATTGGACATGGCCACTGACACGAAATGCAATGAGTCAGGTAGAATCAGTTGAATTAAAGTGTACAGATGTAGGATCTTAATTTGAGCCAGTTTTCTAAAACAGGAAAATAATCCTTCAGCAACATGAACTCTGGATATAATTAATAGACAATTTTGTAGGGGTTGATACATTTTTTGGTTAGGGCAAATTAAATCTGCAATTTCAAAGTGGAAATAACAAACTTTAGAATCCTTCAGAAAACTCAAAGCACTACAAGTTCGCATTTCCTGCTGTGCAGTAAAATTCTTATTAACATAAGAGTGATAAAATGAAGATCTTACATCTGTAGGCCTAATCATTCATTTATATTGCCAATACATTAACCTAAGCCAATAAATTTTTCTTGGATAAAAATGATGATAGATACTTCATGACATTCATATTTATCATTGTTCCAGAAAAGGCTATGGTAGTGGTTGTTGTTGTTTTGGCAGTGGCGTTGGTGTTTTGTGGGATTGGGATCATCTTCCTTGCCTGCACCAGAAGTAAAAACAAGTCTGTGAAAATTGTCAAGGTAAGCAATACAATTACGAAAATATGCAAGATAACTTTTGCTACCCTGAAGTTACAGTAGTTTTGAATTGCTATGGAGATTTATCTTGTCTTTCGTCCCTGTCTGATGACAACCTTGTAACTCCACATTTGCCAATGTACATTTCAAAAAAACTTTTACACATTTTTCCCATTTCCTGACAAGTTTCTGTTTTGGAGATAAGAGGTTTTCATCAGACAGCGACGCTTTGTTTGATTTATTGTTTGTTTTCTATTGAAGCAGTAGATGCCTGTCGGGGAGGAAGCCATGGTGGATTAAGGGGAGAACAGGTATATTTACATTGTGAAATGGATCAATTCCAATTTGAGGGTGAAATTCGTCAATGACTCCACTACATAGCTCATGATAACCCTTGAAAACGAGTCTGTGATTAATAACGAGACAGTAATTATTATAAAGTATTTTCCAACCAATATGTGGCCTACTGTCTCATAGAAACTTTCAGTATTTCTGTGAACATAACCTTTATAGTTTGAAGATGTAATATGAAAAGCATGTAACTGAGAAGTATTTATTTGTAATAATCATGGTGTTACTGTGTTTCTAAAACATGTTCCTCCTTAGGATCAAGATGGAGATATGTTGAATTATGCTGCATTGAAAACTAAAAGAGGAAGAAAGAAGAGAGACACCACAGGAGAGTGTGTACTCTGATGTCAGGTACTCAGACTGGGAGTGAACGTCATCTATGTGCAGAGGAACTTAGCATCATCATTCTAAAATGTAACATTAATAAGACTTACATTTGTAAATCAGTGCCACTTCTACACAGAGAATTTGAAAATATGAGAATATCACACATTTAATAAAACATGTATAAAAATCATGATCAAGCAGAACATTAATTCACTCAATGGAAGAAAAGCTATAGTTTTTCTTAAAGGGATATGTTTCTCCCCAAAAATGTTAAATGTTTTGTTAGTCCGCTGGATACAGTCCCAAACAATTGTGCATGTCAGCAGTTAACAAAATAGAGCAGTTTCAGTAAACATCTAAAAGTTTGATGGTGATTTGTTTTGAATCACGAGATGAATCATCATCATCATCATCATCCTCATCATCATCGTCAACACCATCATCATCACACGTTTAGCTTTGTACCTAAAGTGCTCTACTTTTGTCAAACTCATGATTTAAGACTAGAGACCCTGGGATCCAGACCACGTGGTACAAGACAAACATATTGTGTTCTGCTGAAGCTCTTTTTTCATTCTTGCTGTTTGGATGAGAAAGTAAATGGTTGTACAGCCAAGGGCCGGTGCTGTAGAGTTATGTGGGTGGCTGTTTGAGTGAAACAGATGTGGAGGAGAAGGAACCAGTGTAATAGCACAGCCCTTTCATTATTGATGCATCCTGTTGACAACATCAAAAGAGCCTCCCCAGTTACATAGATTAGACTGAAGCCCTTTGTTCCACAATGAAACACAACTGGTGTTAACCCAACGTGAAACACAGCTGGCATTAACCCAACGTGAAACACAACTGGTATTAAACCAACATGTATAAAAGAGGTTTGAAGGGAATATATTGATACATTTATCAAAACATATAATAATGATACATTTTTTGTGAATTTAAAAATAAATAACCAACTAGGTCAAAACACTAAAGCCCTGCCTTTGTTTCACAGAGCCTCAACCTCAAATTAGCCTCAACTCAATCACCTCCCCTCAGTGTAGGGGAATGGAAAATGGTTACAGTATACAAGAAAGAATCCATACTGATTCTGATCTGTTACAAATGGAGTGAGAGAGTCCTGACCCACCCCTAAATGAAGATAGCAAAGTGTTATTAATGTCATAGCCTTTAGCTCCGCCCATCAAGGGGAGGAGGTACCAGTAATGCTCCAAACTAGTGTAGCAAAAAATAGACTGGTCAATCTGCCATACAGAGAGATTGTTCTCAGGTTTTATCTGAATATGAATACTTAATTTGCATTGGCATTAAAAAAATTAACTGGTGAAACATAAAATGGTTTGTTGTACTCAGTTGAACAAGTAGTATTAGTCCCAACATGATGGATTGGGTTTTTGTTACTAGCTATTGTTAAACTCTTCTGCTGTAGTTCAGGATATGCCCAGTACTTATCTGGCAATGCACACAGGTAGCTTACAATATTGATTGAAATGTGAATAAGTTGTTTATTAAAGATTTTGTATCGGAGGCCACAAAGACAACATCACATGCAATGTTTCCACAGGAGGCTGCTGAGGGGAGGATGGCTAATAATAATGGCTGGAACGGAGTGAGTGGAATGGCATCAAACACGTGGAAACCTGGAACCATGTGTTTGATGTTTTTGATACCATTCAACTCATTCTACTCCAGCCATTACCACGAGCCCATCCTCCACAATGAAGTTGCCATCTAACTCCTGTGGTAGTATGCCCTGTATATAACTAGGTGGTACCATATGTCCTGTATATACACATTAACTCGGTGTTACCGTATGTCCTGTATATACAGTAGCAGTCAAAACTAGTTATTCAAACATTTACAGCAATCCTTTCATTAAAGTTATTTAGGTTCTTTATTAAGTAATGAGCCAACATAACCCTGATATAAATAAGTCAACTTTGCGTAAAAAACACTGCTATTTGAAATAATGTTAAAGAACAGCAGATCTATTACCCAGGCCTGCTTGACCTCACTAGAGAGCAGCAGATCTATTACCCAGGCCTGTTTCACCTCCCACTAGAGAACAGCAGACCTAATAATATATTTTTTTAAAACCTTTGTTTTACTAGGAAAGTCAGTTAAGAACAAATTATTTTTTACAATGACGGTCTACCCCGACCAAACTCTAACCCCTAACCCCGATGCTGGGCCAATTATGCACCGTCCTACGGGACTCCCATATCACGGCCGGCTGTGATACGGCCTGGAATCTAACCAGGGTGTATGTAGTGATACCTCAAGCACTGAGGTGCGGTGCCTTAGACCACTTCGCTATTCGGTAGCCCTTAGTAGTTTGTCCCTATATGACTAGAGTAGCCCTAAATGACTACAGTTAGCCATATATGACTATAGTTAGCCCTACATGACTATAGTTATCCCTGTATGACTATAGTTAGCCCTATATGACTATAGTTAGCCCTGTATGACTAGAGTAGCCCTGTATGACTATAGTTAGTCCCTATATGACTATAGACAGTCCCTATATGATTAGAATAGTCCTATATGACTAGAGTTAGCCCTGTATGACTAGAGTAAGCTACTACTCTATGACTACAACCCTATATGACTATAGTTAGCCTTATATGACTATAGTTAGCCCAATATGACTAGAGTAGCCCTATAGGACTAGCCCTATATGACTAGCATAGCCCTATATGACTAGAGTTAGCCCTATGTGACTAGAGTTAGCCCTGTATGACTATAGTAAGCTACTACTCTATGACTACAACCCTATATGACTATAGTTAGCCCTATATGACTATAGTTAGCCCAATATGACTAGTTAGCCCTATGTGACTAGAGTTAGCCCTGCATGACTATAGTTAGCCTTATGTGACTATAGTTATACTCTACTATAGACTATAGTAGAGTAGCCCTATACGATTATAGTTAAGACCTTTATGCCTAGAGTTAGCCCTATGTGACTAGAGTTAGCCCTATGTGACTAGAGTTAGCCCTGTGTGACTATAGTTAGCTTTATTTAATAAGAACAAATTCTTATTTACAGTGACGGTCTACACTGACCAAACCCTATCGACGCTGGGCAAATTATACTCAGCCCAATTTTTATTTCATTTAACCAGGCAAGTCAGTTTAGAACAAATTCTTATACGCAATGACGGTCTACCCCGGACAAACCTGGACGACACTGGTCCAATTGTGCATCACCCTGTGGGACTCCCAATCACAACCAGAAGACATGCAGCCTGGATTTGAACCAGTGATGCGACCCAGTGACGCCTGGATTCGAACCAGTGATGCCTGTTGCACTGAGAAGCAATGCCTTAGACCATGTCACTGTCACTGTTCAACACTTTCCCCTTTAGGAGGCTTTGAGAAGAAGACAAAACGGATCCATCAAACGCACTTAGTGTATCATCATATTGGTCTCTGACTTGTGGTCAGACTCGCTCAGTTGGAACACATGTTAACTTTTTTCAATGCTGAATTGAATGTCATTGAGAAAACAGAAAGGTTTAAGTAATTTTTCGCAAACATCTGAACATTTTAGAATTTAAAAGTAATCCAAGAAGTAATCATATTGTTTTTAAAAGTATCTATAATCTGATTACAATTTTTTGGGTTGTAACATAACCAATAACATTAACCCGTTTTGACATATAATCAGTTACTCCCCAACCCTGTACAGAAGAGAACACGAACATGACTCATGCATCTGTAATGATCTGTAGGGCTTTGTAACATTTCCTTTGTTATTTATCTAAATAAAAGAATGTGTGCATTTTTCGAATGTGTGTATACCTGCATGTGTTTGTGCATGCATGCATGTGTTCATCAACAGTCATGAGGACCAGTCAATATGAGTCAAACCTTGCTGGCCATTTCAATATACTTTTGCTCTTTTGTTTTGCAGCAGTGTTGCTGGCATGTTTTGCACGCCCACGCTTGTCAAGTGGTGAGCCGGTTCACAGTGGTTTAGCTCGTAGGCGTAGGTTGTGGTGGTCCATCTCTGCACTTTGGACAGACCTCTGAGCTGTTTACTCACTACAGGCCTGTCTTCACTGCCTGTCTGTGTAGCCACAAGATGCACATCTATGTTTTGGCTGTGAGAGACTTTGACAAACAAGCTAATTTTAGCAAACTTATTAACTTGAGAGTTGTAGGGCCAGCTTCACAGACATTGAATAAAGTTTGGAGTGAGCCTTGTTCTCACTCAGTAAATCTCTAACTTTTACCATCAACAAGCCGTGATCTAATGTAAGTCTAATGTTTTTACTTGAAGGCATACTTTACTGACAGTTAGTAAAAGTCCTCTAGGAGTCCATCTAAAACATGTTGCAGTGTTCAATGCAACATATGAAAAACTGGTCATGAGGTTCCTATACATACATGTTCGTTGATGTTTATGACATTGGAATGACATGTCTTACACTCAAGATGTGCTTTCCACTGATATCTGCAGTGTGCTTGGCCTAAGTATGGAACATTTACACAGGGAAGCTGTTACAGAAACACTGAACACTGAAAAGCCCCCCTCAGCTTCAGCTGCTTGGCCAGGATGACATGTCTGCTGAGGGAGTGTGATTGGGTTAATCAGTAACTCTCTGAGACTCACCACGTTGACAGAGCTGTTTCTATGACTTACCGGATGTAGAGACAGGCTCCCTGTACAACAAAACTCTTTTCAAAGTGCCAGTCCTTTGTGCGTCCAAAATTGCACCCTATTCAATTATTGTTGGATAGTGTTATAAAATATGGGACTTT
Source organism: Oncorhynchus kisutch (assembly GCF_002021735.2). Taxonomy (NCBI): domain Eukaryota; kingdom Metazoa; phylum Chordata; class Actinopteri; order Salmoniformes; family Salmonidae; genus Oncorhynchus; species Oncorhynchus kisutch. Next base: position 3,197 of record NW_022263567.1, on the reverse strand, counting down.
TGATGTCTTAAATTATTTCTGACTTGTCGTTCATCTTCATGTAGAAAAGATTGAAGCACAGAGAGCAGAGGCTTTTTAGATAATCATGATGATATTGATGAGGATGAACATGATACTGATGATACTGATGATGATGATCAAAATGATGATGAACTAACAGAATATGCTGTGAAAGAACGTAATTTTCTGAAATCAAGTCATTATTGCCAACATTGTTAAAGACACTCATAGTTTATGATAATATGAGGGGGGGGTTCATATTTTTTTCAACCGACTTTTAACCTAAATCCAATGACATGGTTACATTTGTTGTTGATTTCATGTTGAATTCACAGTTCGTTGACAGCTCAACCAAATGTAAATCAAACTACTCGTTGAACTGACCCAGTGGGTGTCAAGGATTTCCTCCTCTTCTTCCGAAGAGGAGAGGCGAAAAGGATCAGAGGACCAATATGCAGCGTGGTAAGTGTCCATGGTTCTTTTAATATGTAAATGTACACATGAACACTACAAAACAATAAACATGAAAAACCTAAACAGTCCTATCTGGTGCAAAGACAGAGACAGGAACAATCACCCACAAACACACAGTGAAACCCAGGCTACCTAAGTATGATTCTCAATCAGAGACAACTAATGACACCTGCCTCTGATTGAGAACCATACTAGGCCGAAACATAGAAATACCCAAATGATAGAAAAAAAAACATAGACTGCCCACCCAACTCACGCCCTGACCATACTAAATAAATACAAAACAAAGGAAATAAAGGTCAGAACGTGACAGTGGGTGAACCTGAATGTCTTTGTTGAGCCCCAATAAATCCCCCAATAAGTTCAAAAAGTCTTGCTGCTACTCTGCAGAATATGTGAATGATATGCACTTGTATTTTGCCTCAGAAACACACAAGTACAGTCAACATCATGTGGAGCTCTCAACAAATATAAATCCAGCAAATGATATACAATGGCACATAATTGTTGTTTGTTAGCTGGTCTCAAACTCATTTGAGAATGTCTATGATATTTTCCACCCACACTGCACCTGGTGTGAAAGTGAGTCTGTTACAGCAAGAGTAGCCTCTAGAATTCACACCTCTAACACCAAAACCACACTGATGTTCAAGTTTCCAGGCACCATTGTTTGTCTCTGGACATGTTTTGTGTTTGTTGGTTTCATTGCGGATGGCTAAAAGACCGCAGTGGAAAATGTCACAGCCCTCTCGTTCTGGAAGCACTCCCTCCTTATTCTAGCCAAACACAAATGGAACCTCTTGGTCTTATTCCCCTGAATGTGACCCCCTCACCCTTTCCGCTATATCCACTGATGTAGCTACTTCTACCCGTTATGAATAAGAACTTCACTATAACTCCATACGTTTGCTGTTATTCTCAAACAATAGGATATATTTGACTACAAGGTATTGGCTGAAGAGTGAGTTTGATTCTCCCCAGTAGTCCACTCTACCACTCAATACTGAGTACAGTTTAGGCAAACATAGTAATTTGAGTGCATGCACAAAGTGCCATATGCATGAAGAATATGGTTAACTGGATTCACTTGTACCTTTCTTTTCAAGTTTCAATTTATTTGAATTTTGAGGGGTCAAGCCTTTCTACTTTTCCAGCTGATTCCTTTACACTTGTGTGTATAAGGTAATTGTTGTGAAATTGTTAAGTTAGATTACTCGTTGGATATTACTGCATTGTCGGAAATAGAGGCACAAGCATTTCGCTACACTCGCATTAACATCTGCTAACCATGTGTATGTGACAAATAAATCAAATTAATTTGAAAAAACAGAATGAAACATTAGCTCATGTTAGTAAGGGAATATTTGATTATTTAATTATTTAATGAGATACAACAGTGAAGGCTAACAAGATAAATACAATTGGGCTCATAAACCATGACCAATAGACTACAGCATATTAGCAGTATGAATAGATTACAACTGAGAGAGAACATCAATGTGGTTCATAATTATAAGATTCCCCACATTGACCTACGTTTTGACTGTGAGACTGGTAAGATAATTATGTTCTAAACTGGTGAAACAGCGGCATCTGGTGAAAGACTACCAGAGCACCATCATGTAAATGTTCCTTCCTGATGCTGTATCGATTGTAATGTCATTAGAAAGAAACTGTGAGTTGACCTCTTATAAGAAATTATTAACAGTGTCCCATACATACTATTATCTGATCTTGCTAGTCATATATAAACGTATTTGTGTGTCCTCTATCCTGTCTGATTACCCATCTGTCTTATATAAGTACACAATACGAACTGAGAAACGAACTAGCCTTAATGGCTACTCTTAATCTCTAGCCGGTACAACCAGAAGAGAATGGGCCACCTCTCTGAGCCTGGTTCCTCTCTAGGTTTCATCCTCAGTTCCTTCCTTTTAGGGAGTTTTTCCTGGCCTCTGTTTTCACGTCTGCTTTGCTTGCTCTTTGGGGTCTAGGCCGGATAACTGTAAAGCACTGTGACAACTGCTGATGTAAAAAGGGTTTTATAAAATAACATTGATTGATTGATTGATACAACTCAGACCAGCAGTGAAAATGTTGTTTTTAGTTTTAATATTTTATTGTAGAGCTGCAATGTGAATTTTACATCAATTTACAACATTCTGATGTATTTTCCTACATTGCTGGTTGGAGCACCGCACAGCTTCGCAAAAACGGTAGTTTTCAAACTAGGGAGTTTGGCACATTTCAGGAGAGGAAGATATTATTGTGATGCACGCTTTGTATAGGTCTTGTTAATGAACCAGTTCAGTCAAAATGAGATTTTCTGTGTTTAATATACAACATTTTTCCCACACTATGAGGGTGGGAATAATTTGGGGAACTTTATGTGCCTTTTTAGTGTAAGGAGCGTTTTTGAAAAGACAACCTGAAATATTTCAGTGTTTTTTTAGGATGTAGTTTTTGGCCTGCTTAGTGACATCATCCTGTCATCTAACCATGTGGGTAAATTTGGTTGATAGAACATTATTAAGAAAAAGATAGTTCCAAACTTCTCTGCCAATAACGGCTAGTTTTCAGCTTTCCCTCCCCACTCAGACCACGTCTTACCAACCAAATTCTTGCTTGAGAAATGCTCTTTGCTAAGAAGCTATTTTTGTTTCTTTTAATCCTTTTAATTGAAAACAATCACAGTAAGATACTTACAGTTCCTTCAGAAAGTG